>NC_044059.1:26635920-26887277 GCF_902167405.1 Gadus morhua | reverse complement strand
CCGCGGAGAGGGGAGGCCAGACAGACACATATTAATGTGGGAAAAGCAGCGTCTAAGCATACACTCAGCAGACTGCATTTCAATCTCAAAGGGCCCCAACCCCGTATCCCCCATTTATTACCCTTCAGCAAACTGGGAATTTACACTGGCTGGGCGGCTTGTGGGCACCGCTGGACTGCCACTTAACCACCGCGCGAGCCAGTTTACTCATAACACATTAGTTATATGGTAGTAAATAATAAATACGCTAAAGGTTTAATATCTGGTCCCACCGTCTACTTAGAAATGCGCATTGCACACACAAATATACAATGGACGATTGACACGGAGTGCAACGTTCCCTGTTTCGGTTTTGTGCAAAATGTGGGGGTGGAATTTATGGATAATAAGATAAGAACCATCAGAAGCAATCGCAATAACATAAATGTGAGCATATATGTTTTACAATATCTCACTGGAACCCTCTGTCTCCCCCACAAACACACACGCACACACACACACACACAAACGCACGCATACACACACACACACACACACACACACACACACACACACACACACACACACACACACACACACACACACACAGGCACAATAGAGGAATAGAATCACAAAGGCACACATGTGCCGTTGTCAGATCAGTTCAAGACCGCTCAGGCCAAAGCCATATACGAGGATAGCATCATTATGGTAGCTAGCATCAAGCTAGGGTCTACTCCAATGAAACACATGCTGTCGTTGCACATGTGTGGGCCTGTGCTACCATGCTACCACTAAAGAGACACAACTCGGGGAAAGAAAGAAAGAAAAAAGAACTGATCCGACGTAAGCCACCTCATCACCGTTGACCTTTTATGGCAAAACTACAATGTATTTCCCATTTGGCCCCTGGTGAAGCAGCACTTCAACCCAAACTCTAACCCATCCAATGCAGTGGTGACCCTGTCCTCTCCTCGCTGTCTCTCGAGTGCGATAATGTCCAGATTACACTGGAAGAATTGGCAGCAGCAGCATAAGCAGTTCATTATTCCTCTACTGTCCACAAGGCCCGTTGCCTATTGTTAATCGCTGCTTTGAAGCCAAGATGGCCGTTGTTAACTGCTCCGGGAGGCCGCGGTGTTGGTGCTCTCTATCTCTGCCACTGTCTGTGATGCATTACTTTGATTACCTGTGAGTTATGTGCTCACTGGGAGGCCGTGGCAGCTATAGTGTGTTCGGGAAATGACATAGACAACGAACATCTGTATATCTATATAGATACAAATAGGCTGTATATAAATCACTGCACTCACTGCAGGTGGCAAATAACCGCAACTTCCAATGCAGTGTGATATTTCACACAGTATTACAGTATGGGCTCCTATTTCAAATATTATAAGTATATGGGCAATAAACGTTATAAGGACATTCAGGGTACTATGCTTAACTGGTGTAATCCTTCTAGACAGCATGCATAAAAAATAACGAGTAGTGTAAAGGCTTTGATTCATTAAGCTCTTAAAATAAGGCGTGGGATATATAGGAGCCACTGCTCAGTGGACACGTGACTCACGGCAGCCGGCCAATCAGGGAAGGCATTTCTCAACAGAGCGCACGACCACGTTCATCTCACCTCCAGGTCAACCAGCTTCTTATAATGACACGATTTACGAAACGAAATATAAAAACAGGCACGTTACATGCTACGGCTCGTCTCCCCGGGACGGTCTGTCGTCACGACACAAGCATATCGCAACCGAGCAGATTCCCGGTTCACACCGCTGCCGCGTGCTGTCCTCCCCTCGTCATTACCATGTGTGTGAAACGAACAGACATCCGCATGCCATAGCGATTATAAGCATTGACAAAATACATGATCGCACAATAAATCCAAGCGAAAAATATCCATTCCGAGGCGATTCATTCTGTAAAGCGCTGTCCACGGAGACGCGGTGGTGGGAGGTGCGGTAGCGGTAACGGATACTATGCCGTGCCGGGCTCCCAGTCTCCCGTGCAAGGCAGGCTGTGTCCTCCGCCAGCCAGCCTCGGTAGCTCCGGTCGGGTCTTGCTCCGGCTGCCTTCGTCGTCGTGAAGTCTGCAGAATTAGTTTATACGTTCGGTTCTCTAGCTTTATGATATTTCATAAACTCATACAGCTAGATAACCAAAGAGATAAACTAAGCCAGGTATCTTAAAGGGGCAGCCGCCCCGCGGAGGGGTGATGCTGCCGCTGCTGCTGTTGTGGTCACATGGACCGCGTGCATCCCGCCCGCAAGCGGACGCTGTGCGGGTGCCTGAGTGGCTCTCTCTCGCTCCCTCGCTCTCTCACTCTGCCCATATATCTATCAATCTCTGCATCTATATACTATGTCCATCTATAGATCGAGCAGCGTGTCTGTTTGATCCGTCTATCGAGCTGCGTTTAGTTATACATCTATTACTGTTTCTTAGCTGTGTATTTATCCTCCGTCTAAATCTGTGTTGTGTTTTATTTTACTGTATCGTTATGTATCTATCTGTGTCTAATAATCTGTATCAATCTATTAATCTCTCTCTCTATCTATCTATCCATATATATATATATATATATATATATATATATATATATATATATATATATATATATATGCATCCATCTTTATATATATCCATCCATCTTTATATCTATCCATCTATCTACCTATCTATCTCTATCCATGGATAGAGAGGTATAGTTAGTGCACCTATCTATCTATCTATCTATCTATCTATCTATCTATCTATCTATCTATCTATCTATCTATCTATCTATCTATCTATCTATCTATCTATCTATCTATCTATCTATCTATCTATCTCTCTATAGCTATCCGTCTGTCTGCATGTCTGTCCGTCTGTCTTTCTGTCTGTCTGTGTGTCTATCTGTCTGCTATGATGTATGTCTGTGTCTGTATGTCTTTCTGTTAGACTGTGTGTGTTACTAACTTCAGATTAAAGTCTAAAGTCTTCTGCACGTGACACAAAGGCAATGAATCGTTGGCATCAGATTGATGAAAAGACATGTGCTGCGAGGAGCAACATTGCTTGAACCATTTCAATCTGAATTCATACAATGGTACACACAGCGTAAACAGACTGGTCATTCGTATAGGAGCCACCGTATCACAACCATCATCAAACCACCCACGAGGAAGCTTTAGGCCCAATCACATTTCTACCCCTTACCCTTACCCCTTCAAAACAAGGGGGAGGGGTAAGGGGGAGGGGTAAGGGTAAGGGGTAGAAATGGGATTGGGCCTTAGCCTAAATGTCAAATCCCACATCACACAACCTATCTAAGACCATAAACGATGTGTTCTGCTGGAATGAATGGGTTAATTCATTCTTCATGACGACAAACCAGCAGAGGTTGAGCTAGGGCCTGACTCAGTCTTGTAGCAGCTAGCTACAATAGCATAGCATAGCATAACAGCAGCCTGTTCAGCCTGCATGCATCTTACCTAGAATGTTGCTAACAAATGGCCTCCTGCATCAATGAAGACAGGGACATGAGTGACGCTAAGCTTCACATTTGATTTGAATGATGCTATCGTTATTATTTTTCACCTTTTATTCCTCAGGTGCTGTATGCATGTATGCCCTAATTATTTCTAATTATATATTATATTGTGTATTTTTTACAGAAAGCTAACAGAAGCTTATCAATCCAATGGCCTAGCCTGCAGTGCTGCTCGACTGTAACAGGAAATTGAACAAGGTAGGACCTACTTATTCACTCAGGAAATACCCCATACGTTCCACGTTCAAGCTCTATCCTTGACAATGGGACATATACACCGTTCCATGTAGATATAAGGCTGTTATAATTAAACAAAAGCTGAAGCTAGCATTAGTCTACAGCCAAAACAGAGGGCCTTCCTGTTTCACCAGCCCATGGCTCAGGCTCCAGCCTCACCCGGTGTGTGTGTGTGTGAGACACCGGAACATTCCCCAAACACAACCCTGACAGGAACTACCGACGGTGTCCCGGGACGAGGGGAGGAAGGTGTAGTTCGTGGACAGTCGTGCGACTGAGACGCTCGGCGGTCACACGTAGAACGTGAGCACAGGAAAAAAAAAAAGGGATGATAATAAATGGGCAGAGAATGGTAGAGTGAGCGTGCTGGGGGCGGGCGGGAGAGGAGCCGGCCCCGTGCTCGTCCACGTGGGGCCCCCAGGGTCAGGCTCTAGAGGAACGTGATGTCACCCGCATTAGACACGCTCATTGACACACACATGGGGAGAGGAGCACCGTGACCCAGCGTGGACACGGCCTGTGTTCGCCTTTAGTCCTCCACTCCCAAACCCTAAACAACACTCGACCCAGACAATGTACCGACACCGGCAGGCCTGCAAGGACCAGAGCCTTATAAACCACAGTGCTGTAGGCATATGTCTTTAACGGTTTACAGGCTTTCCCAGTCCCTATATTCCCCTCTTTAAAGAGATACACGACAGAATGGACAACCATGGAGAAAAAAAGACAAATAGGCCAATCCTAGACTGTGTTTCTGAAGACCAGAATCTAGTCTTAAATGTGATGCAATGTTATTCATCCAACATGTTAAATATGGGCCTACATGCATGGGCCTAGCTATTGTGATGCTATGCTTCATAGGTCAGGGGTTAAATACCTGAGGGAAAGCCGTAACATGCTAGTGGCAAATGAGTAGAGCAGAATAGCTCTGCCTCTAATAACCTACATTTTACTAAATATAGTAAGCTGTACAAAATAAATTAAAGTAGCGTTTACATCAAGCTTACTTATAGGCTACAATTGTAAAATTAAACTGCAGGGCTCTTTGATCAAAATAAACTGAGCAACAAACAATTACCAATCAGGGCCTACAGAACAAGGCCTGTGTGTGTGTCGTAGGTTCAACTCTTCAAATAAAAGGATAGAATCGTAATAATATTCAGAAGTGAAAACTAGTCCCCCTCTGACGCACCCCTACCTCAAGTAAATAGATTCTTCCAGTTGCGAAGCAGAAACAAGTGAGTTCTGTTTTTAAGTAATGTTAAAAAGCGTTAAATTAGCGTAAAGAAATATCTGATTTATTCTGAAACTTGAATGGATGAATATTTAGCTTTATCAATACATTTCTATATTTACAGGCCTATGTGTATTTCAATTCCATTGGATTTCTGAAAAGTATCACTTGACTATAACTAGAAACACCCCTATGCGTCACATTTGTGTAATAGAGGGTTCTGTTCTATTCCTCTCTATATTAGAACTTTATTTTTTAATTAAACCTACTGTAACTAAAGGACAATACTGCTGCTAAAATATGTAATATAGGCTATAGCGACATTATCACGCCTGCCTCCCACGTGGCCTATAGGTCTCCAGTTGCTCTCCATGGTGCTGAAACCATGTGCAGCCCGTTTAAATTGCGCGGTTTATTTCAACAAAGAAATCGAGCATACAAATAAATTAAAAAAATATGTATTACACCTCATGAAATATTTTCAAAACAGGACCCAGACATTAAAAAAATTAACAACACTAACACTAACAAACTAAATGCCTATAGAATATATCAAATAAATACAAAAGACGAAATGCATTATAGGCCTGCAACAAATCGGTGTTTTTTTCCTTCTTGTTCTATTGAACACGATAGACCCGGTTCCTTGTTGATCGACGTAAAAAAATCAGAACGTAGGCCTATACGGTAACACTCTCAGCTCAACCGAAGAAAATAGTATACACTAGGCCTATAGCTATAGGCTAAACCTGTTGCACTGCCATGGTCAACATCATGGACAAATGTATGTTGAAGATTGAACGACAGGGTGAGAGAGAGAGAGAGAGAGAGAGAGAGAGAGAGAGAGAGAGAGAGAGAGAGAGAGAGAGAGAGAGAGAGAGAGAGAGAGAGAGAGAGAGAGAGAGAGAGAGAGAGAGAGAGAGAGAGAGAGAGAGAGGAAGGGCACAGAGGGAAGAAAGATATCAAATGCAATGAAAGAAAGAAAGAGAAAAAGGAAGACAGACTGGAATAAAAGATGGTTCAGGCCATGTTGACAATTGCAATAAATCTTTAGTTTAGTCTGTGGCAATTGTAAAGCAAGGCACAACTGAGGAAAATAAAATAAATAAAAGTTAATAAATAAATAAATTTAGGCCTACAAAGCCAAAGCCATTGTGGCCCACGATAAACGCCGGCACGTTAATTCATCTTACACTATAGCTGCGGATAAAAACGTTCCCACAAACAAGTGACCCCCCCCCTTTCCCCACCCCCCCTCCAAAAAAAACAAAACGTCCCCAAAGAAGTCAACATCAAGTTCAACCACGTTGAAGCGGCTGCTCATTAGCATCACAATGCTGTCTGGGAGCACACAAGTCTTTTTAACAAGAGGCTCTGGCGTCAAGACACTCCACCTCCCAGCCACGGGGACATTTTCCCAGGCTCGGCGAACAATCGCACAACTGTTTGCTCTAAACGGGGCCTGGGCCCCTGTGCTGCCGGGCCCCTGCCGGTACAATGAGCCTGCGAGTACTAATCCAGCCCTTCAGCGGTGGAGGAAACAATATTTATTCAGCCATTTTGGTCACGCACAATTATTATTGTTATTTTGTATTACAGGCTATTATTTGTGTTTTTTATTTGTGTTTTGATTAGGACTGCTGTTGTAGGCCTAGTGTAGCCTACTGCTGTTGTAGTCGTAGTCATAGCAGTAGTATTTTTTTTGGTCGTTAGTCCGTATATGTATTTTATTATCAGCCATTATTATTCTACATAAAATATGATTTCAGTTATTATTATTAAAACACGAGTTCACGAAAAGTTAACAGTGAGCACACACACACACACACACACACACACACACACACACACACACACACACACACACACACACACACACACACACACACACACACACACACACATGATTTGTCGACGGTAATAACAAAATGAAATATAATTACTTACAGGTAACAGGCCTACATCTCGAGAAATCCAGCTTCTAGTCCACTCGATATTTTCTATTTAACAATAACCCAATCCCGCGAGATGGCGCGTGGAATCCCGGGGTGGAACACGGAATAAACTCGGTGGGGAAAACGAATTCCTCGTACCTACACCAGTCGCGTTCACACACACGCACACACACACTCACTGTCACTACTTTAGCCGAGGCTCCAATCTGTGTCAGGCTCCTCTCGAGCTCCGCGTGTCCTCGTCACTTTGGACGAAAGCTCGAGCGCAGAGTTCCTGGTATAGTCCCTCCCGTGCCCGCCCCGCAACGCCCCCCCCCCCCCCCCCCCCCCCCCCCCCCCCCCCCCCCCCCCCCCAACTCCCTCCCTCCCTCACACACACACACCCACACACACACACCCACGCGCACACACACGCACACACACACGCACGCACGCACCTACCGGTGGAGACATTTGAAAACCTAACACTCCTGCCCCTCTGCACAGACTTGCGGTTCGTTCTTTGGGCAAGAGGACGCCTCCAGTTACCTACAGGAGAACCCGGCCCCCACCCCCACTCCTCTCTTCTTTTCATTTGACAGAGGAAACGCGTGAGAGAGTCACATGTGCGACCACAGGGGTTGAGGTGGGCAATCCGGAACGCTGACAGACAGATAGATACACACCCATGAATTGAATTCACGAGCACGGTAAATCGTGTCTATATATATAGGCCCTGCACCTGACTTGGACAGGTGACATGACTCATGGACCAGCGCCTCAGTAGGATAGAGCCTACACGTCATTAGAGCATGTCACCCAGCAAGGGACATGCAGAAATATGCGGTTGAAGATATACCTGCATTCCACCGACCAAAGCACCATGCCCGATCTCCTCCCTGCACTCCGCAGACAGTCACGATCACAACGGTGTCTCGCTACGAGCTGGTCGAATATTTCGATGTAAAAACGGTAGCCTAAAGCAAAGATACTCAAATCGGCGACTCGTGCACTTGTATGATAACTTCTGCCGCCCTCCGCCCGGTCAACCGATAACTGAGTGAACACGCGGAGCAGCGGAGACGGGGTTCGCCAAGTCGGTAAATAAACCCCAAAACCATCTGAATGGAAGCCCAGAAAGGAGGAATAGAAGAGAAGCCACCAAAGACCGTCAGCTGGAAGCTCTCCGGTGAAGCCGTTACCGCAGACCCGGTGGACGGGCGAGGATGTGATGCTGCTCACTGTGCTCTGACTTCTGGGTCACGTTGCCTACGTGGGCTGCGCCAGGCGACGTCTCCATCCTCTTGCGCGCGATGGAGACGTCGCGATGGATATGCACGCGATGATTATTGTGTGACGACAAAAAATCCGTAAACTATACAAACACGACCCATGGGCGAATGTGCCGGGGAAGGCGTGCAATGCTGAGGTAAAACACCGCGATAGGTTGTAGGCTATTATCCAATTGGCCTTTCGGAATATATTCGAGCCTATTCAGTAAAAAACAAATACTTTTATTTTATTATAACGGAAATTGTTCGCCATGTAGCCTTTATATTTGATAACATATTAAGTAAGCCGTGTGTGTGTGTGTGTGTGTGTGTGTGTGTGTGTGTGTGTGTGTGTGTGTGTGTGTGTGTGTGTGTGTGTGTGTGTGTGTGTGTGTGTGTGTGTGTGCGTGTGCGTGTGCGTTTGTGTGTGTGTGTGTGTGTGTGTGTGTGTGTGTGTGTGTGTGTGTGTGTGTGTGTGTGTGTGTGTGTGTGTGTGTGTGTGTGTGTGTGTGTGTCTGTGTGTCTGTGTGTGTGACCGAGTGAACAATTTAAATAAGATGTGCAGGCTATAGATCCCAAATTGCACGCTTTATTAATGATGGCCCTTCATATTTTCAAGGATTAAAAATGTAGAATGCTTATATTATCATCAGTATAGAACAGATCAAATAAAACAGTTTTACTAAAATAGAAGCATGTAAATGATTATATTGTATATTTATATTATGTGCATACGTTAATTTGTATTAATTAATATTATTATTAATAATAATAATATTGTTATTGATATTGTTATTATTATCATTATTTTAACAAAAATGTGGCCTTCTTATTTAATTAGTCTATTCGGCAATATTAAGGGTAATTCACACTTTACATTTAAAGAGTGTTAACGTTTTGTTTGTTCGGAATTCTTGCTTTATCAGCAATTAACGGGCCTCGAGTTCAGGCAGGCCTATGCATTTGATGTGTTTTCTGAAACGTAGAGAGCCTAATGTTTAAATATAAGAGTCTTCCCCTTTCCTAGATCCAGATTAATATATTCTCAAACGTAGTCAATGCAAACAGATTAAATACGAAATAATTGGGTTTTAAAAGTAAAGAGACGTATAGACCTACGTCCTATTGCCTACCCTCTGATACGGCCATGACTTTAAATTGAGCTAAACAGTGCCACCCACAGGAGGACTCGGAACACTGCAGCTTGTGGCGCAAGCGCGTCTATGCCGATGGCCCATTGCTTGAGACGGTTTATAGGCCTACAGCAAATTACAAATAATCTGCAAAATCTTTTTAACCAGCTAATTATTTGCAAGGCATTGTGAATTTAACGAATATGTTAATAAACATTAGGTGTATGGTTTGGCTTGCTTTTAAAGGCAAAGGATAGGCCTGGGATATGTGGAGGCGTAATTACTGCAATTAGAGCATTGGGGTAAAGGAAATATTTGACAAGAAGACACCAATGGTAAAATGGTGTCCTGTTAAGTGTTATAAACAGATAGACCTTTTTCCTCCTCCCATTTTTGGTTTCATGCGTGCAAAAAGACTCATAAAAGCTCCTGTTTTAAATGAGGCCTAAACGACATGTTGACTTAACGCCATTGTTAAACGTCTACTGCAGGTTGTATTTTGTCGTATTCTAGCTAGAGTATAAATAGGATCAAAACCACAAGATGGGTGTTTACAGCATATCTAACGACAGGCAAAGGCTACATCCTAAATCGGTACTATATATTCTTTAAGGGTTGGAATAAACGTTTCCCATTGGTTTTTATTCGAGTATTTTGTACCAGACGTGCTTAATAAATAGATACTTATACTATTTCAAATGATCTGTATCCTTCTTTTTGATCTAAAAAGGATTATTCTTCTGTTTTTGCTTGTTGTTTTAGTCATTTGTGTTAAATGCAAAATTAAGCTTTTATAGAATAGATAACCCAACAATCCCAAATAATTAGATGTATACTATACTATTGGGAAATAAACACAAATTACCATGGTCATAGCACATTCTACTATATTAGACCAAAATCGGTCTCATCAAAAATGGTATCCTTAACCACTTAGGCCTAATTATGAGATACAAAATAAAGCTCACAGTGTAAACTATAGGTTCGTTATAGGTTTTAATTTATGCATTGATGTAGACGGATTTCCAGACATGTGTGACATAAAATCACAAATTTACGAATTTAGGAGATTCTACTATTATTATTAGTATTATGGTTGTTTTTAATTTAACGATAGTAATAATTATTATTATAATTATTATATAAATGATGGGCCTATTATATATTATTCAGGATTTTCCGTTTATCATAATTTATTCCCCAGTTTACCATTTTGAAGCAAACTCAATTTGATGGACTTTCATTAATCATATAATCCTATTAAATCAATCTATCAACATATTAAATTACTCTATGGAGTAGAACAGTTCACATAATCAAAAAGTAGAATACAGTAACAAAAGCACCTTAATCCACCATCCCACCCAACACCAAACCTATACTTTTCTATCAATCTCATGTTTAGATCTTAGCAGTGAAAGTACACCGGTTATGACGGAACATTTGAAGTGGTCACTTGAGGGAATTGTAATAAGCATTCTTCAAAGGAGCTTGACCTGACCGGAGATATTGGGGAACCAGAGGTCACATACAGCCCCTCCACCCGTATTAGCAGTGCACCCTGACCAGTTGATTGAATGTCATCAAGATATGATGAGCAGAGAAATGTAAAATTACAATAATACATGAGACCATTATATTGGTTTCAGAATCTGAAGACCATTAAGCATCGATACATTCCGACGAGTAGGCCTACAGCACCTCAACTAACCCTAATTGGTTCACCGTAAATATGGTTTCTATCTTATATATAAAATGCTTGATGATGTAGGCCTATCTGATGCTATAGCTTGATAGCCTCTAACCGAATTAAATTGTTGGTTTACTATAACAGAGATAGTACAGAAAATGGTAGAAATGGAAGGAGAAAATAAGATCTGATCAGTGATCAGCGCTTTGAGTGTGCAGATGCACTGCTGAGGACCCCTACGCAACACTCCTTGGTCTACAGTAACACATATACGCCCAATTGACCAAAATCGAATTAATTTCCCACCAAGCATCAACTTGTACCAACAAGATATCTGAAACAGGCTTATTGGAGGAAGCCAGAAGGACGCGCCAGACCTCAACACGTGTAGGCCCACCCAGAGACCTCAGACGTTCCGTGCAGCCCAGGCCGCCCTCCGCTCCCCACATGGACTCGAGAGGGATAGATCGTGAGTCCGCGAGTGGGTGCTCCTCCAACACGCAACGAGCACAATCAAACACGGTGATGAACTTGAAGAGATATAGTGAATAACGCCAATAAACAGCGCATGTGTGTAGTGTTGCAACCGAGGGCTACCTCAAATCTTGCGCATGTATCAAAAAAATGAATACAATGATAATAAGATATCAGCGAATGACACGCAAATGACTAAACTTACAACTCCAGTCAAATCAAATACCTTTGTAAATAGTATAAAGATAATTACTTACACGCTGATGCATGGATAGGGCCATTCCCTGCTCGGATACAGGGAGAGATGTTGATTCATTCCTTGCCATGTGAGAACAGACTGGCTTGTCGCTTCTTTCCTGGTTTAATTAGGAACAGGCGGAATTTTATGCTAATGAAGGCTGACATCAGTCTCGACAGCCTCCACTCCATAAAGGAGAGGAGCAAGGGCCACATTCCCGCCTCCCGCGCTTCCTAGGCAGCAGCGGTCAAGTTCAAGCGCAACACTTGTACGAGCAATAGACAGTTAAACAGGCTTTGGCGCACACCGACACAGTTGGGTGAGAACCTTCCTAAATGTGCCCTGATTATAAACTCCCACAGTTTAGTCGTACAAAAAAAATCAATATCAATAAGGAAAGAAACAATTTAGTCCTATATTATATTCCTATCTGAGAACCTGCATGCAAATGTAGGGCTGTTTTTGTGTGGCGTGTGTGTGTGTGTGTGTGTGTGTGTGTGTGTGTGTGTGTGTGTGTGTGTGTGTGTGTGTGTGTGTGTGTGTGTGTGTGTGTGTGTGTGTGTGTGTGTGTGTGTGTGTGTGTGTGTGTGTGTGTGTGTGTCTGTGTGTGTGTGTGTGTGTGTGTGTGTGTGTGTGTGTGTGTGTGTGTTTGTGTGAGAGGGGTTATATTTGTGTGTATCTGCGTGCATGAGTGGGTGTGCATGTGTATGTGTGTAGGTGTGTGTGTGTGTTTATGTTTGTGTGTGTTCACGTGCCCTTCTGTACATGTAGGCCAGAGACTACATTTGCTTAGCGACTGTATTCCTGCTCAGTGGTTCATGCTGCCGCCATGCTGCAGCAGCGTGCGACCAAGGCCTGCGGTCAGCTTAACACAAGCCGCCAGCATGCAGAACCTCTACACATACGCATCTGTACCTAAAGTTGGTCTGATGAATGAATGGCTCATCTGTAGCATCTGCTTTGGTGGTAAGACGGTGGGAAGAATCAGAATCGAGAATCGAGATTCTCTCCATGTTTAGACACAAAGGCAACAGTTGCCTTGACGGTTGGTGGCTGGGTGTGTGTTTGTGTGTGTTTGTGTGTTTGTATTTGTGTGTGTGTCTGTGTGTGAATGTGTATGTGTGTGTGAGTCTTTGTGTGTGTGTGTGAGCAACTGAAAGTCAGTGTGTGTGTGTGTGTGTGTGTGTGTGTGTGTGTGTGTTTGTGTGTGTGTGTGTGTGTGTGTGTGTGTGTGTGTGTGTGTGCGTGCGTGTGTGTGTGTTTGTGTGTCGATGTGTGTGTGTGTGTGTGTGTTTGTGTGTGTGTGTGCGTGTGTGTGTGTGTGTGTGTTTGAAATTGTGTCGTAAGTGTGTGGCTTCCATTAAGAAATGCTTGATTCAGCTATATTTCTCGACTGCATAATTTTTACAACCTCAAAAATAAAACCAAGCATAGCTTTGATGCCAAACTCGTCAATGGATTATTGAGAAAGGGTGAATTTACTGGATTACTGAGAAAAAGTGTAATGACTGTGTTATACACATAACATGCTTACATTCTGAGGGCATGGCTATGAATTGTGTATCTCTGTAGTAAAATAACCCACTTTAATTGAAGTTCTGATTCATCACCAAATGAGATATGTGGATCAAATCCCACGTTCTCATGATCTCACGTTTTGAGTGACTCATCTAGATGAGAGATGTGAATGTTGTAGATGAAGTACATGCCATTTGCAAATCAGCAGAGTATTAGTAGGATGTCCGCTGCATTCATGATCGCAAATGTACTATCTGCATGATCATGTATGTCCCTTCCTTTTTTACACTACAGATTACAGTAAGGAGTACTTGGTCGCCATGTGTCACAGTGGTTCTGGACAGGTGCCAACTGGTTAATCAATTCATAAAGAAAAAGGGAGCCTGTCAGCTAAAACAACCGGCTGGCACATCTGGGGCCAAATATTAATTCTGATTATCATACTGTAATGAAAAAATCAAAGAATGGGGAGCAGGCAGGAGGTCAGAAAGGCTGAGGCGAGCATGTCCTCTGCGGCATTGTTCTCTCTCTGTCTCTCTCCCACTGTCTGTCCTTCTCTCTCTGTCTATCCATCTTCCGACCCCCTTCCCTCATTCTCTTTCCTCATTCAATTCCGAGGCGGGAGCGTCAGGTATCTCTCTGTGATGAACCCCTGTCTCACGCTCACTGTTAGCATTCACAAGCTACAGCCGCTCTCCCTCTTGCTCTGTGTTGTTTTGCCTCCATCCCTTCCCAGCTCTCACCCCCACCAGCCAGCCGCCAGGAGGGCAAACGCTGCGTTTACAGGCGTAAAAAAGGAGACAGAGAGAGGGGGAAAAAAAAAAACGAAAATTAAGGCGGTATTTTATTTTGCGACATTTGCATATATTTAAATGAGATGGGCGAATCTAGATGAATAACGCACGCACGGCAAACAAAGGCACACCGCTGGGAGGGCCGCGCCTCCGCTGCACGCCCAGGGTGAGGCGACAGCACCGCTGTGTCTCCCTGGGGGGCTGGGGGGCCGCACTGGGCTGTACGGTGGGAACCAAGAGGCCCCCCACTTGTGGTGTACTGGGAATTAGCATTTTATTTGTGTCCATGTTCCCCCAGTCATCTCTGGCCAGACACTTCCACCCCAGATGGCTAATATGAGCAGAAGGATTAGCGTGTGTGTCAGAGATGATGTTGATGAGAGTGTACCCCCCCCCCCCCCCCCCGCGCCCCCCCGTTTATTACACTGGAGTTGGGGTTTTGGGGATGTGAATGCAGAGGGGACACATTCAAGGCATCCATGGCTGTCGACCGCAACACGGAGACTGGCACGAGGAAACATGTTTTGGTCATAGTGATTGGAAAAGTATTATCAGAAATAAATATCTGTTGTTCTATGTTACTTTTCTTTGTGAATTCGATAATGATGGACACACAGATGCATTATCCACGCCTTATCCAAGGTTAGACAGGTAGACATAGTGTCCGAGAACTGATATAACATTGTGTTCTGCAAGTGTGGGATGCTGCAAATCTGGTTTCTCTTGGATAATAAGGTGCTTAGCCTCAGTGGGACTAAACTGTATACAGGTCCAATAACTAAATAGTATATTACTTATAAGCACATAGGAAAATTATAGTAGTAAATAGGAGAACTACATAACGGTTACAATTTGCAGTCTTGTGTTCCTCAGCATTGGCTCATATATTGTATATATATATTGGTGGTATAACAAAGTAAGTTGTTATTGTAAAGTAGAAAATGATGTAATGATGTAGAACAAATATGACATAGAAAGGAATAATAAATCGAATGACTTTTGGGATATCTTAACTAGTGTGGAGCTTGTGTCATCAATCAACCCTCAGCTGAACCATAACTTAAACTGACCAAATGTTAAACATCTGCCTTGATGTAACAAAGACTAATCGAAAGCACAAAATCTGTTTGTCTGTAGAAAAATTAATGTGACCCATTGGGAAGACGGATATTGTTATGAGCTCTTTCATCCCATTCGTCATATTCAACATCTTCAAAAGGGCAATATTTTGCAATTAATCATAGAAATGTAATAACTAAATTGTCCCATGACAAACATATGGACGAAGTCCGTGCAGTGCATTCTCAATCAGGATAAAGAAAACCAAAAAATATATCAGTTTCAGAGGAACTTCACAGAATCCACCTGGTGGGGGACGTGTGCAGATGTCTGCTCTTTGCTGCCTCGTCTCCCATCAGAGAGCCCTGGTGCCTCATCCCAAAAAGCAGCTGTTTGCACCCAGTGGGTATTACCATTGAAACGACACGCTCACACGCACAAAGTCTCTGGGCAAGGCTTCACACACATCTTCACCGGGAGGCCGGCTTTTACACCGATTACTGGAAACCGGCCATTTAATCAACTCCTTGGACCACCCAAATGACATGAACACACATGCTAAACACAGATCTGAATGGAGGTCGGAATGGAGGCGTTGTGGATGGTGTTTGTGGATCACGGGCCCGGCTGGAGGCATAAAGGCCTCTGCCTTAGACGGTGATCTGACATTATAATGCATGTTCAGACCGCGGAGTGTACTGGTGTGTGTGTGTGTGTGTGTGTGTGTGTGTGTGTGTGTGTGTGTGTGTGTGTGTGTGTGTGTGTGTGTGTGTGTGTGTGTGTGTGTGTGTGTGTGAGTGTATGTGAGTGTCATGGGTGTGTGTGTGTACGGGTGTGTATGGGTGTTTTTTTCGTGTGTGGGTGTGTGTATCATGGCCGTGCATGGGTCATGTGTTTGCATGTGTGCGCGTCGTATGTTTGCATTTGTATGCATATTTGTGCAGGTGTTCATGCGGACAGTGCCAGTCATGCACATCCAGAGCGATCAGGCATTCTGTATCATGGCCCTGACTGAGTTTTTGAATTTATTTTGAAGATATTCCCCCAGCCACTCAAGGCTTAGACTTAGCAGAAACTCATTGCTCAACTCAATGCAATAATTTACACATTACAATGTGTAATGTTTCTGCTCAGCTGTGTGTGTGTGTGTGTGTGTGTGTGTGTGTGTGTGTGTGTGTGTGTGTGTGTGTGTGTGTGTGTGTGTGTGTGTGTGTGTGTGTGTGTGTGTGTGTGTGTGTGTGTGTGTGTGTGTGTTTGAATGTGAATGTGCCAAACCTCAGAGCTAAACATGCAAACCTCAGACTTAAATCTTTTGAATTTGCATACATTTTATTTTTATTCAATTTGATGTATCGAGTATTCTGTTGGGGCATGTTACATCGAGATTATTGTTAGAGGGATATCATTTGGCATTGGGCATTCAGCTGAAAAAGAAAAGGAAGAAGAGCAAAAAACTAAAATGGATACAATCTTTCAAGATTTGATAGATCAAGATACACAAAAAGGGAGAAGAGACTTTAGCCCTTCAGCCCCTTACTAAAATTAGTATTACTTATATTATTATTAGTAGTAACGGTATTGAAATAACGGTAGTAGCGTTGTTATGAATACTAGCTTTATTATTAAGCTTATCTGTTACAGGAACCAGCACGGCTGCTGGTTCCTGCGGCTCCGTGATCACATCCGGTACATGCGACACACACTCACATGTTAGCTGCTCCAGCTGTCAGGGCAAGGCGTTTGAATGAGAAGGAACTGCAGGCAATCACGGTCCTCTGAATTGAAATCCTTCGCTCAAGATGGTAAGTCACTCTTGGTAGAGTACAGCTACCATGCCAACCATAAAGGTGTAGCAAGCCTATTTAAAAGCAGAAAGCTACCTTTTCACAAAATGCTACAACGAAGTCGCTAAAGCTAGCCAGCTAACTTGCTCCTGCAGAAACGTTCGCAGCTCCTATTGGTCATCTAAATTTAGCACGTAAAGCAACTGTCTTAACTTCCATTCAAATGCGGACCAACGCTTTCTAACGTGTCTGCAGACCGGGTTCTTTCTTTATTTCATCATTAGCATGCGTTCTGTTTATTCTCGCCCCAATCAGAGGTGATCCCTCTCGTCAAAGGAGCAAAGTGTTGTCGCTATCAACACAGCTGACTGGTTTCCACAGCTGTGCAAGAGCGTGACATGTGTGTGTCTTGTGGGTGTGATCGCTCTTAATGAAACATTTGCTAATGCACCTTAGTATATACTACTAACAACTATGCAACTATCCATTGCATACATAACATTTTCCAACCATGTTTGTTAATGAAATTAAAAATCATTTTGGTGTATACTCATTTGATAGGCGCTCATGGGGATTCAGCTGGTGGTCAGCTTGCTGGCTGCCAGTATTATGCAGAGAATGGCACCCCATTGCTCCTTTGCCCGCTGGCTTCTGTGTAACGGCAGGTAATGTCTCTCTGTCTCTCTTTCTCTCTCTCTGTCTGTGTCTGTCTCGATACCTCTATCTATCTATTGATAAACATTATATATCGATATACATATATCTCGATAGATATATATACAGAAACCAACAAGGGAATCATACACACATTTCTACTGCAGTGTTAAAAGCAAAAGTGACTTTTCTGTGTCTTCCAGTTTGTTCCGGTTCAAACACCCTTCGGAAGGGGAGTTGTGTGCGCTGGCTGGGAAGCTCATTCCCAAGCCCAGCAAGAGAGACAGGTGAGGACCCGGGGGGAGGGGAGAAACCACATCCATGTGTTGCAGTAGCACAGCCTTCTTCAAGTGTGTCACTACTCGCATGTGGTCATTGAAATATCTGCTGCTGTTTTGGTTTCCTCAGTGAAAGCCTTCCCAAGAGCCGACTTTTACCCAGCAAATTTTAAACAAACAAACTTTTGTCTGCTTTAGGAGACAGAATGGGGAAAATAAACCTCTCACGGTGCCAAAGGACATCGACCTTCACCTGGACAAAACTCCTGTCAATGCCCTTGACGCGCTGGGTTAGCAAAACAAACACTCCTAGCCTGCACCATGTGACCTTCAGACTCAAGGAGCCCTGCACTTTGCTGTGACTCCCTGCTCTCATTCCCCTGCACAACTGACTTCCTTGTCTGACTTTTTTTGTTTTCTAGTGTTGCGCTTTTTCCTGGAGTACCAGTGGTTGATAGACTTTGCCTTGTATGCGGCTGGGGTGTTCCTGTTCACCGAGATCTATGGTACCGTGGTGGACACCAGCAAAGAGGTCAACATCGGAGCCATCTGGTGTGTCCTCACCGTGCTGTTTTCCCTGTATCCTTTAAACCTACAGTCCTTCTGTTGCTGCCTCGCCCCAATCTATATAAATTAACATTGTAATGTTAATAAAATGTTCATAATAATATATTGCATAACATTATAATGTCGCTGAATAGGAGTACCACATTAGCCCTTGGTACGAAAAAGAATGATGAAGAGAGTCACACAGATAACATTAATATTTGTTAACATAAAAGTTGAAAAGGTGGAGATATCCTGGAGGTAATCTTCAGTGCTATCGGTCCACAGAGTGTCCTAAATGCTCACATACGTTTGTATAAAGTCCAATTGAAGTCAAACAGACCATAGACCTCACTAAGTACCAAACTCACTTTTGGTGGTACAAAAAACACACATAAAATCAGCATATGAAACATGGACTAAAAGCATGTATGTGCGTTGATGCAGTACCTCCGGGGGTGAGTGTGACCTTAACCGGCAGGCGGCAGGCGGTCTCTGCACACCCTGATGAGCCACTACTTCCGCTCGGACGAGGGCGGAGAGCGCTCGGTGTGCCTGGCCTTCGGCTTCCTCTCGCTGCTGGTGGCCATGCTGGTGCTGGTGGTGCGCGAGGACTACCTGGAGTTCGGCCTGGACTCGGGCTTCGCCAGCGCCTTCGACAACCTGGAGGTGTTCGCCAAGCAGCAGGGCTACGCCGACTGGTCGTGAGTACATCCTCAACGTGGGGGAAGGGGTAAGGGGTAGAAATGGGATTGGGCCTAAGGCCCAATCCCATTTCTACCCCTTATGCCTTCCCCTTAACCCTAATGGGATTGGGCCTTACTGTATGTTGTACGTCCTGGCACTTAATGTACACGCTTATTGTATGTAGTACTTAGTTGGGTAGCATCTTATCCTAGCTGTCTGTGTTGTATACGGGGGATGGGTTAACCTAGTTATTGTTAGTGCTTTGCACTTGGTTGTATGAACATCTTTACTGCACCGACAGCGATATATTGTTTCACCTTCTTCTGAAAACTGCTTGATGCCCGAAAAGTAAATGGTCCAAATTCTCGATACAGGGTGTGTAGCAATTGGGTTAGTTAGCAAAATTCATTGACGGTTCTGCTGAATCACTCTACATACTATTTCACAAAGACCTACAAAGAAACTATAACAATTAAGGAAATTGTGTTGACGCCTAATGCTCTTAAATTTTTTTCTCCCACCAGAATCCCTGTAACCAAGCTCACAGTGAAGCTCGGTCTGGCTGCTATCTGTGCCTTCATCGGTGCCCTGTTGGCCTTCCCGGGCCTCAGATTGGCTCAGACTCATTTGGATGCTGTCCAGCTGAACTCAGACCGCCCCCTCATCCAGTAAGAAACCAGCAGTTTACTGTTTACTCAAGTGGCACTGCGTTCTGATGGTCTCAGGATTTAAGCACTTCTGATTTGGAAATGAGCAACACGGAATTGAAACTTAATTAAAACTAAAGAGTAAAACTTTTTGTTTTCCTCACCCTAAATCTGAAAATCATAATGGTAAAATAATAAGTAGCCCTGATATCCCCATTGTTGATGATAGCACATCGTTAGGGTGCTTAAATCAGATTTAAGAAAAGAATTAACTTTTTTGCGTCTGCATTTCTGCATGAAATTACTGAATGCCGCATTGTGTTACATCTCCTATCTAACATCCCCTATCTAACATCCCCATTACTTCCTATAGGATGTGTTTGCATATAGGATTCCTGTCGCCTGTGATCATAGTGCTCCTGTGGATCAAACCCATCGCCAGAGACTTCCTGGCCAACGCACCGATGGGGAAGACGTCCATCACACTGTAAGTCATCACACATACAGGACCCACTGTTAAGCCTCTGCTGGCGAGGATCAACCATGTTCATTCAACAGCATCGTTGGCATCGTACTAACCGTGCGTTTTAGTTTAGAAGTTTTATTGAGCAGGAACAAATACATTGTACATTGTTTCACATGAATTATAAAATAGATGCCATTAATACAGGTTTAGGGTCAAGACTAATTAACAACCCCTGTCCCTGTTTGGGCCTTTGCTAAAAGTTGAATGCCTAACCAGGAGAGACTATCCTGTGCAGCTCGAGCTGATCTTGTGTCCTGTCGCCCCTCTCTCTCTCTCTCTCTCTCTCTCTCAGGGTGTCCAGTGAGGCCTTCGACAGCGTGCGTCTGTGGGTCATCGTGACTCTTTGTGTGATTCGCCTGCTGCTGACTCGCTACCATCTGCAGGCCTACCTCAACCTGGCCCAGAAGTGGGTGGAGCAGATGAAGAAGGAGGCGGGCCGCATCGCCACCATCGACATCCAGAGGAAGGTCAGTAGCGGTCGTCCCTGTGTTGACGCAAAGGGGTGCGATCACGCCACTAGGCGTGAGTGTGATAAGACGTTTGAAAGTCTCCCCTTCCCTATGCCTTAGTGACGTCATGAGTGGGCGTGTCCACCTAGATGTATGATGGAAAGATAAGCAGTGTTTGCTACAGTCCACTGGGTAGGCGGGGCGACCGATCGAGCCAGACGGGAAAAAGAAAAATCATAAAAGTGACCCGAAACGATTGCGTTTGCTCTCAGGTGACCCGCGTGTCCTGCTACCTGACGGTGGTCACCCTGCAGTACCTCATCCCCATCCTGATCATACTCTTCTCCACGCTGGCCTTCAAGGCCCTGGGTAAGACCGACCGCTGCCCTCCAAGCCCCTCACACCGAACCATCAGACTGTCGCATGACGGTCTGATATCGATGACGTGGAAATATTGTATTTCGGAAAATTGTCGTTTGTGAATATTAGTAAATGAGGGAAGATATAATATTATAGCGGGCACGTGCATTTTAAAGCCCTCCCCTATCAAAGATGTCGGAGCTTTACTCGTAATCTCTTATCAAAGCGTACATACCAAACGTGTATTGTGAAGGTCTCAAGTACTCAACCCTACGAAGCCCTTTCTACCTGAACCAACCCTTGATCTGGTCGGTTCCCCCCTCCCCTCCCCTAGGCGAGTTCTCCTGGGGGCTGTACCCCGACCAGACCCCCGGGGTCACCCCCGCCCTCTTCATCCCCACCCCCGCCCCCGTGCTGCCGGTGGTGGGCCTGGAGGACGACGAGGACGGGGCCGAGGACCCGGAGGAGGACATCCAGGCCACGGTGGCCCGGCTGACGGAGGCCTTCGCCGCGCTGCGCACGGTGCTCACGCCCCTCTTCTTCAGGGGCTTCTTCGCCTTCCTCACCTGGTGGACGGCCGCCTGCCAGGTCATCAGCTCCCTGTTCGGCATCTACTTCCACCAGTACCTCATGCAGAACTGAGGAGCCACGCCCACCCCCTGAGGGCCACGCCCCCCGGAGGACACGCCCCCACTAGAGGACACGCCCCCTGGAAGACACGCCCCTCTGGAGCGCGTGTGTGTGTGTGTGTGTGCGTCGTTGGCATGTCCCGGACACATTGGCTTTTGGTTTCCCTTCAGCCCCTGGGTCCACCAGCGAGGATTAACCATAGAGAAAAGGTCGTTTCCGCTACTATGGAGCGGCATGTTTATGTTTCAGATGTTCCTATGCCCGTGTTAGCCGACCACTAACCGTTAGATGCTGCATAGAGATTTAGCGTGTGGCAAAGTAAGATGTCCTACTTTGCCTCCTTTGTACATTTTAAAAGTCTATTTTTGAGGGATTTCGTGTCCCGATATGACACCGATTTCATGAGTGCTCGAAAGCTTTTAGTTTAGGTTGTGTTGCCGTACCACACTAATCACGAAGCAGCCATCAGCTTCAGTCACAGCCTGCGCCGTCACACACAGCAGACCACAGCAGGAGTCTGATTGAAACGGTGGATGTGGCTGTCCTATTAATCCAAGCTACTAAATATCATTTTTTGCCTAATAACAAAAGTATTACGAAGCAAATGGGCCTGTCCAATGCAAGGGTTCACTCTTTGACTTCTTAAGTGCCTGGGATCTCAGGGATTCTAAATGATGTGGGTTACCACCGTCCTTTCTGTTTCATATCGTTTTGGGAATGAAAGGTCTCAAGTGTTTTGGTCTCCTTAAACCCATTCGCTCAGCTTATTTGATGCGTTGTTTT
Organism: Gadus morhua; assembly: GCF_902167405.1. Lineage (NCBI taxonomy): Eukaryota > Metazoa > Chordata > Actinopteri > Gadiformes > Gadidae > Gadus > Gadus morhua. The sequence goes on along the minus strand of NC_044059.1, from coordinate 26,864,834 downwards.
GCTACCTTTTTACGTTTTTGAATGGCACACGTTTTACTTTTAAATGTGTATTGCAACACACTCCCTAAACAGAATTTTTTTTCTTATGAATCGGTTAACGTCTGATATGGATTTAAAAATGGAGGAAATGGTTTATTTATATATTTATACTGCAGCAAATAACCTTTTTGTTATTTTCAAATGCTACTGGATATCATTTTGCGGTACATTTGCGTGTTCTGTTAGATTCGTTTCTGTGTGATTTTTCTCTCGACTGAGACGGAATGTTAGTTAAATCGTGTTAAACTGTGACGGGAAAATAAACACTTTTACATCAACTTAAGCGTTTTTTTAAGTGCATGGTGTGTGTGTGCGAGTGTGTGCTTTTGGCTGAAAACACATTTGTGACGTTTTGTATGATTTGTTTTTATTTTTGTGTGACTTAAATAAAGTATTTACTAGTATTTTCCCATCTCGTGTCTGGTCTTGGGTCTCCTGGGTTCCTCTCTTCCCCTTGGCTGCCGGCGGGTAGCGTGGGAACCATGAATGATGATGATGAAGGGGCTTTCTTCCCTCATCGCCGCCACTTCATTGGACAAAAGACGCATGCATGACAATAGTGTCTAGCCGTCGCTCTGGGCCGTAGTCTCAGACCAGCAGCCGTTGGTTCCCCTCTTCTGATAATTGCTCTGAACTCATTGCCTCTGAGAAATTTGGGGAGCAGGTCCAAGATGGTGATGGATTGTAATTTCTGATCTACCAACTCCTCCCCCCCCCCCAAAAAAGGGGACGCCTGAATCTGTAGACACAGGTTTCATAGCCAACTATTTGTCTGACTTCAAAGCCGTTTTAAATGCGACCTTAAAAATGCTTTGATGTATGACTGCATTGAATTCATCAGCAGCTAGTCAACATCACTGAACAACCCTGGATTAAGAACCAAATCCGACAATCTTTCCGAGGTTTGCAAGCCTGAGCATGTTGTCTTCAGTTCAAGTCCTGTTTTATGTGGCAGTTGAAAGATGACATTTTAAACCAGGCAGGGTGGGGGTCTTTGCCTGACATAGCTATTATTATGTACAATTAATGATATTGTTTGACTTCCAGGATCAAAAATAAACCAAGACATAGAGAATATATCTCTACGGCTAAATGGAAGTTAGGAAATGTAATGCGCTACCAATTTAGTACAAAAAATACTGCTGGCAAAGTCTAACAACAATCTGCAGAGAAATTAAAAATACTTGTACGGCGACAATCGATATGTGGTTCTGTTGCAGATCATATAGGTTTTTTTGACGTTTGTTTTTGAATGACAATATACAATATCTGTAATATTCTACCTATAGATGGAAAAATACTATCCTTTTTTGACATGAAACTTAAACGCTTACTGTAAATGAGTATTTTGTCTGTGAACCACCCTGCCTCAAATGCCCATAAAACATAGAGCTTTGTGCAATGCAGAAACAATATGTGAATGTATTGTTTTAACGATCAGGCTCTCTGGTTGTGGGAGACAGTCAGGCCTAATGAAGTGGAGGGTGACAGTGCTGACCCGTCCATTAAATCTCATGAATCATGTACCCACACTGGAGGCCGAGGCCAGCCCAGTCTGCTCTGTGGTCTGCAGCCGGCAAGGGAAACATACCACCATGCAGTCTCTATGGGGACGTGAGAGAGAGAGAGAGAGAGAGAGAGAGAGAGAGAGAGAGAGACAGAGACAGAGACAGAGACAGAGACAGAGACAGAGACAGAGACAGACAGACAGACAGACAGACAGACAGACAGACAGAGAGAGAGAGTGTGTGCGTGTGTGCGTGTGTGTGTCTGTGTGTGTGTGTGATGTGGACCCCAGACATGGCCTCCTAGACTGGACCTCTAGCCCCCAGGGAACCAAACCAGACGTGACCCCTGTGGGTCCTCCTCTACATTTACGGCTGGGGGGGCCCTGTCTGAGGGCCCCTGTCTGAGTGTGAGCCCTGGTTCCGGTTTCAAAGTGTATCCTCAACGTACCAGGTAACGTTTTCAGCAAAATGACCCACCGGTTAGACACCCCACTGTGAACAAAGACAAATGGTAGTTTGTGAGAAAGCGGAATATGATGACATGAAATAATTCCAGTCTTTTTGAAGAGACCAAGGTTTTTAAGTGGCTGATGTTTGTTCCTGTGTAGCCTGTGTGTTCAAAATACAAACAGATCTGAACAGTAGGCCTTTTAGCAGTCTAAAATATGTGTTATAAAGTAGACCACTGAATCACAGACGTCAGTCAAAACAAGTGTACGAATCAAACAGCGTTTATTTTAAAGAAGGCACAACATAATTACACTTCAAAATCCTTTTCAAGGATTGCAAATCCTTTTTAGGTTCAAGTCTGACTTGCCGAGGTTTCAGCTCTCTACAGCTATCTGAATCAAAGTTAAACATTGTTGTTCATGCAGAAATCAAATAAAGTGTTCTTCTTGATAGTATCTGGTTGAAATGTATTTTCCTGGGTCCTTCTTTCAAGGCAGAACTGCACATACGATCAAGGCCATATTTTCTGTTCCCGTTTTCTCCTTTCAGCAAGCATAACATTAACTAGGACGCCCCCGTGTGGGCAACGCACGTAAATTAAATTGTATTAGAATAATCAGAATTCATCTCAAAAGGCTCTCTTGGTAAAATCAAGCTGAAAAAATAATAATCACAGGCTCACACACACATACAAACTCATTGGGCAAATTAAGATCTCCAATTTACCAAACTAGCGCATATCGTAATGCATCATATGATATCATATTTTTAGATCTGTTCATTATAAAACCAAAAAACGAAAGATATATTTTTTTCACCCAAAACAAAAAGACACACACCTCTAGCATAGCATATATTGAGATAAAAGACAATTAAAGCTGTAGCTAGTTAAAAATGATCATATATCATCAAGGGGCTTGGCAAAATCAATAAAGGGCAAACATTTGTATGTCAAATACATTCATTGTATCAAATTGAACACAAAATATACAAATCAATATACATGTGACCAGATATGTATATATTATCAATGCTTTAGTTGTACCCAAACAACCTTTTAATTGAAAGGGGAAAATTAAAAATAAAAACCATCTGGATGACACATCAATGAACAAAAAGGTCTGATTATGCTTAATAAAGGCACTTTTATCTTAATTCTCCAAATACAAACTGTAATCAATGTCCACGTTTTCTATCATTATAGTTGTTTGTTTGAAGTAAAAAAGAACTTAAGGCGTGTAAACTATAAATAGATGAGACTCATCAAACTATATATAGATGACCAGGATCCTGCGACTGATCATTTATCTCATTCTGGTTTCCACTCTACCTCCCAGTCGTTTCCACCTATTGTTTTGAATCAGTGTTTGAATGGCCACAGCATAAAAAGCTTTCTCCTTGTTTTTATTTGATCGAGCAACGCATAAACCAAAACATCCCCCGGGTTTGGCTTTGCTGTTCCTGTGGTGCTCGCAATATAACTTGTATATAAAAAGAAAATACAATGAATTTTGACTCATAAAACCCGAAGCCAAACCAAACAAAAACACTTGCTTCCATGCATCACCTCCGGGTTAATCAGAGATGCACTTAAAGTTGTTTATGAACCAGCAGAGACCTGCTCTACATCAGAGGACACACAGAGACTCTTAACCATGGGATCTATATTCCCTGTGCGTGTGTGTGTGCGTGTGTGTGTGTGTGTGTGTGTGTGTGTGTGTGTGTGTGTGTGTGTGTGTGTGTGTGTGTGTGTGTGTGTGTGTGTGTGTGTGTGTGTGTGCATGTGCCTGTGCATGCGTGCGTGTGTGGGGGTCTGGGGGTTTGTGCACACACGCGCTCGCATGTGTGCCTGCAAGCGCATACGCTTGTGTATGTGCCTGCATGTTCATGTGTGTGCGTGCACGTGTATGTGCATGTGCGTGTGTGTGTGTGTGTGTGTGTGTGTGTGTGTGCTTCAGACCTGGGCCGAATGTGATGGTGCTGTTTGCTACGGCCGCCGCTATCTCGGCCAGCCGTCCGTGGTCACTAATTGCCTGGGAAACGGCATCTCTTTCCCCTCGTCTCCCAGTTGCCGGCCGACCTCTGGGTATCCACCTCTGGGAAATTCCTTTCCGTCGCCGGCCCCGTAGGCCTCCGGCGGGCTGTGGCAGGCGGAGCCGCCCGCGGGGGACGGCTGCCCGAAGTGGTGCTGGAGGGCCGGGGAGGTGGGGGAGGAGGAGCTGTGCTCCGGAGAGGTGCGCTCCGACTTGATGCTGAGGTTCAGGGAGAGCATAGGGGGGGAGGTCTGGACGGAGGTCTGGGAGGGAAAGTAGCACCCTCCATCCGAGAGTCTGGGAAGGATACACATAAAAGTTGATGTTGATTCAAGGAAAAGGATAGCTTTAAAACTGGACGGTCTGGTGTGAGCGTCTCGTTACTATAAATAGTGAACTTGCATAGTCACTTGATTTCTGCTTCATTCACTCTGATTCCAGTATCAGCCTGATTTATATCGCCCCCTGTAGGTCACCTAGTAATCTATGCCTCAACAGGCCATCTGGTGGTCGCTTGCTTCCAAAGCATAGCAATACCCTGGGAGTGGGCACCAAACCCAACAACCAGTGCTAAAGACAGGCTCCTCCACCACCCCAGCAAGATATGACCACTGTCAGAGAAAAAAACCCTTCATCACAAAATGATAATAATCCATAATGTCACACAATACCTTATGCAACCCACAGAGGGAGACAGAGGGTTCTCCAGGGGCACGCAGATGCAAATGAACATGTTTTATCCACGTATTTTCTATCTGTTTTCTACATGGTTTCTATGTGTTTTCTATTTATTTTCTACATGTTTTCCATATATTTTCGACATGTTTTCTATATTTTATCAATATGTTTTGCATGCATGTTGTATGCATGTTCTCTGCATGTTCTCTGCACCTCTTCTCCGGGGTATCCGAGCTCTTACCCTGGGCTGACGTGAAGCCCTGTGGACTCCTGCAGGGGCTGCTGCATGCTCTGCCAGCCGTGCAGGTTCCCCCGCTGCAGACTCGCCGGGTGGGGGAACCCACTGGGGCTGTGGTACTCTGGGAGGGGGGGAGCACACGGCACAGGCAGAAGATCAGCACACGCCGCGAGCAAAAGCACCCGCTTCTTCAGACGACATCAGTGTTACGATGCACCGTGGGGGGGGGGGCGGACACGTGGGCGGACGTACCGGTCTGCATGGCGGAGTGTCCGGGGGAGGGGAGGCCGTACGCACCCAGGCTGTGGCTCAGCAGCCCTGCCTTGCCCATGGACACCATGGAGTTGCCGGCATGCAAGCCCTGGTACAAAAAGCCTCTCTGAAAGAAAATTGGAGAAGAAGAAGAACAACAATAGCAACAATTTATATTGATGAAAGAACTGTGAAGCGGGGAGTATATAATAAAACACAACACTAACAATACAATAACAGCAGCACAAAATATAATGGTTGAGGTAGAATCCATGGGAGTTATTTATGATAGAGCTGTGCAAATGGTATGATGGCAGTCGGGCACAACGAGAGCTGCGCCTAAGCTGCAAATGCTAAGTAAACACGGCGGGATGTGCAGACGGACGAGGAGAAGGAATAGGAACCCGGTCAGCGAGGAGGGGTGTGTAGAAGAGCTGCATTTCGCCCTGGACATAATATATGATGTGGCTATGGTTAGGTATGTACAGTATATCGAAGGTATGTATTTTGTAAGCACCATGAGCACTATCCTTGGGCCCCGATATAGTATAGATAGTGGCGTGTGTGTTGGACTCCCAGACTCTCCAAAGAGGTTCTTGGTTCGATTCCCCCGGTGTCTGCAGCCTACTTCCCTAGGCCATCCTTGAGTACGACAAACCCAAAGGCCCTTAATGTTCCTTAATGACATATGAAATGATGTATCTGAAAGAACTCCATCCAGATTCTCTTTGGATATGAGCATCGACCAAACGGTATAAATAGTCCCGTCGGTCTTCAGACGCAGAAGTCCTTAGGCGTTGCTGTTTTTTTTTGCCAGCTGTCGCCGAACCACTGAAAGGAGCGAGGGTCTCACCGACGAGCTGAGGTTTGTTCGAGCCCCGCCCATGTGCCCCAGGCCGCCGCCGCCGCCGTCACCGCGGGCACCCTCTCCCAGGTGCACCTGGGGGGGGGGGCTCTTGGCCTCCCGGGGCCTGGCCTGCAGGTTGCCATGGGAGAACACATGGGAGTAGCCCCCACCTAAAGACGAGAGGAGGGAGGCAGGAAGTGAGAGACGAGCCTGTGGTTACCAGGACGTTTGTTTCCCTTCTCTTTCTGCACATGCACACACACACACTCACACACACACACACACACACACACACACAATCACACCACACACACACACACACACACCGCCCTCCCGTCTCTCGCTCCATCTGCAGCGAAACACGACTTCTCCTTTTGGGCTGACCGTCAGATCTCATCTCTGTTGGACATCTGGCGTTTCGTTCGTTAGTTTAATATTAGTATTGTAGTTACAATAATATTCATTTAATGTAGTAGATGATCAAATGATTTGAAGAGCTGAACAAATGTGCCTGGGATTGAAGACCAATAAAGAAGCCATAGAGAAGACCACGCTGTTTCTTATCTATGGCTGCTAAGAGTCAATTGACCACAGCTTCAGGCCACACCACACGTCTACTTATAGTTCTAGTGAGGAGAGGCGCAGTAGCAGGTGCTATACAGTTCTGTGCAAAAACCACAGAACTGATTGCTGAGTAGGTTTCACAAAACCCCAAGCCCAACAAACACACACAGACACACACACAGACACGCACACAGACACAGACACACACACACACACACACACACACACACACACACACACACACACACACACACACACACACACACACACACACACACACACACACACACACACACACACACACAAACACACACACAAACACACACACAGACACACGTAGATCCTGTGAGTTAACAGCTTGCTTATCAGTTGAGGCAGATATCTATTTCTCTATTTCTCATTGACCTCACGTTTCAAATGCCCCATATCTTAGTTTCCGAAAATGTAAAGTTGTATTATTCGGCCATTCATTTTTTTTTTATACATTAGCAGTTATGTCATAGAGGCTTGGGGGGTCCTCTCTGCTGGATCTCACCTGGTTGGGGGGCCATGAAGGGGGTGTGTGGGTGGGGGCCGGCGGAGGTGGGCCTGGGGCCTAGGGGCTTGAAGTCTTGGGGTCTGTGGGACAGGCCCATGCTGGAGGCGTTGGAGAAGCCGTTCTCACAGCCTCCCGACAACAGGAACTGGGACTCCTGGGTCAGCAGGGAGGGGGACTGGGGAGACCAAACAAACCAGTAAGCCTCCTTTGACTTTTATCCAGTACGGTTAACAACATGGCAGGTGCTCTCTAGGATTCAGGAGCTACTTAGACTGAGGTTAACAGAGCCGATATGGATCGAAACATATTTATTTATTATTTATAAGTGATAAAAGCTTCTTCCCATTTGTGGCGTTCAAAAGTGTGTGTCCGTGTTAGTGTGTGCATCCGCGGGCGTGCATGTGCGCGCTCACGAATGTGTGTGTGTGTGTGTGCGCTCGCGAGTGTGTATGTGTTTGTGTGCATGTGTCCTCTTTTTATTTTTTTTTTGCAGAAGTGCGTATTGACTCACAAAGTAGCGCTGACGTGACACAGACAGGTCCATGCCTTCGCTCAGGGGGTACTTCTCTGCGCCGACCGACGCCGCCTGCACACTCTCCTCGCTCTCCAGCTCCGCCGCCTCCAGGCCCAGGCCTTTCCGACGCAGCGTCTGTCATAGGGGGGGGGGCATCAACAGAACAACGCTTACAGACACACCACAGAGGACGGGCCGGTGCAGCGCCGGGTGAAAGCAGGGGTTGGGCTGCAGTACTGGGCCGCAGAGTAGCTGCTACTACCAGAATGTTAAGGGTTATTCGATTGATTGTTCAGAGTTCACCTCGACACTGCGTAGCCACCCCCTCCCATCCCCCCTACTTATTGGGTCTGGTTCGTCCTGCCACTTAAGGTGCGCACTTATTGTGTGTCGTACTTAGTTATAGTACTTAGTTGTGTAGCACCTAATCATACCTATCTTTGTTGTATACAAGGAATGGGTTATCCTTATCAAAGTGTTAGTGCTTGTTGACACTTGGTTCTAGGAACATCCCTACTGTACAACACACGTCACATCGCCACTTGATTCAGTAATGCATGTTCATTTGCCAATTCAAGTTCTGTGAGTATTCTGGCTTATTTATGGAGGTCTAAGAGGCCAGGGCTCGGGCTCCACTGGGCCCTGGCTGAAGGCTGTTTGAGAAGGGCTGGTTAGTGGCTAAAAGGGGTTCCTCTCCCAGCTGAAAGCTTCCGCCTCTGAACGCCACGTCCATTAAAGGCGTCCGTGCGCAAGAGGCCTGCCCCCCTGTCCTGTAAACCCCCTGATCCACGACACGGGTTCCAATTCACTGCAAGTCGTGCCAGAAAGAAGCCACCCTAAAGGTCAGGTTATCAACCACTACGAGGCTCCACTATTGCATGGATGGTGTTAGGGTCAGGGGGTCAACCCTCGCTGGGATGGTTAGCAGTCATGGTCGCTTCGTAAGATGCTTTCATTAATCTAAACGTTGTTCTGGAGGGCGGCTTTACCTCCAGGATGTCTGTGTTGGTGCGACTCTCGTGAGGCTCGCTGTACTCAGTGTATTTCAGCAGCACCTTGTCCATGTCGGTGCTGGCGTACTGGAAGAGGCGGTTGGTGCTGTTGAAGATGATCAGGGCGATCTCGCAGTCACACAGCACGCTCAGCTCGTACGCCTTCTTCATCAGGCCGAACTTGCGCTTGGTGAAGGTCACCTGCGGGCCAGAAGAAGGCGATTGTCTCGTGAAGCTGTCACTCACAATAAAGGTTGATGTTAATTGTGTTATCATGTCGTTATATGTTGGGTTTCGTTGTACATATCTCTCTTGTAACTTTTTTTTGTAGCAGATTTTTTACAACAAACTAGGACAAAACATAATACTAATATTTGTAAATTTATCTTTTATGTTTCTCTCTTAGGTTTATTAACTATTAGTTATAGTTTTACCTCATCTGAGACAAATCCCCCAACACTATTAAGAGAAGTATATATATATATATATATATATATATATATATATATATATATATATATATAAATATATATATAGATGGAGCTGACCATAAAAAGCAATCAATGTGGTGAGATGCGAAACAAGGTCTGCATGGTGTCGAATGCCATAATGTTAATCAGGTAAGGTAATTAATAAGCCCAATCATGAAAGACACTAGCTGTATTCATATAAAATATGACAATTAATGCTATGTTGAACTCAAATGTTAAGTGTAACAGTTGTGCTTCATTCGTGCCTACCTGTCTATTTCTCTGGTCCAAAATGCGAGAAATTTGAATTTTCTTTCGCCCCATCTTGTCAAGCTTTTAACTATCAAGACTGTAAAAAGAGGTACAACAAAATAAACAGAAGTTGATAGACATTATTATATTCAGTTATGCAAATATTTACTACTGCATTGAACATTCAGTCACATGAAAAAAATTCCTGGAATTTAAGATCTTCCACTTTGGGCCTACTTAGGGTAAACGTAATTAAACATATGTTTAATTTGAGTTACTTGTTTTATCATTCTAGCTACAATCTTTAATGAAGATTGTCACTGTGTTTTATCTTACAACGTTACTTAATTTATAGCCATTACCAACACAGCACTGATAATCTTAAATCATGTGTCATATTATAGTAATAAAAAAGAAAACATACACAAATGTGTGAAACGAAATTTCAAAATAAGTGCATTCTTCGCTTGGTCACTTCAGTCACAGCCTCTCCCTCTGGGCTGGGGTTTATTTTTACCAACCTGGAGCAGCGGGGTCTAAAGTTAGTTTGGCCCCCATCCTGGCCAGCAGTCCTCACAGCCTAACGCTATGGGCCCCCTAGCACCACCACCACCACCCCCCGCCGTCTGGGTTACCCCAAGGCCAGCACCGCCGCGGCTCTGAGCCACCCCACCCAGGCCCTCGGGGGACTTGGAGGGGGGGGGGGGGGGGGGGGAGAGGCGGGGTTAAAAATACACACAGTAGCTCCTTTTAAAGGTAGAAGCAGCCATGTTGAAGAAAAAAATATGAACTGATAGTGCAGTGGAAGTGGGAAAAAAATAAATGTTTTGGTTTCTGAAAGAGACGACGGGAACGGTTGAAAGTTTAAGACAACCACCCACTCCTCTCCCATGTTTCTGCCAGGTCAGAGACACAGATATGTGGGTAAGGGGTAGTGTTGAGGCGGATGCAGTCATGCATGTATAAAAGAGCCTCACTTATTTGCCATTGTAAGTCATTCAAGGAAAGGCAAGGCAAGGCAAGGCAACTTTATTTATATAGCACTTTTCATACACAAGGCAGACTCAAAGTGCTTCACATATAAACATTGTCATACAATTAAATAAAATAATAGGTAAGTAAAAGAAAAACATATGCAAAAAATAGAAAGTTAAAAAGGCATTTTAGTATTAAAATAGAAAATAATGGCAAAGTTAAAAAAGCTTTTTAGAAAGTGCAATGTATTTAAGATTTAGCAGAAAGCTATAGCTTTCTGTAATCACCTATCAGTGATTACAGAACGGCCCGTATGACACAATTAAGGAGAGAGGGGAGCATGTCACGCCACAGAGATAGCATTCAGCGGAGAACCTAGCTCGCTTGAGGTGGGGATGGGAATGCACTGGTTCTTGTACTCCATGACATGAAGTCAAGTACAACAAGGGCCAAATCCAATAGATATCTGAGATCATTTGTTCCCTTAGCTGTTGGGTTTTTTAACGAGCTTTAGGCCTAGCTGCTATTGCACACACACTGTCAGGATGACATCGACTACATGTGATATGTATTTATGTTTTTATGATTTTTTATTTATTTTATGATGTTTATTGGCTGTGTTGACTACTGTTTGCAAACTAAATGGCCCCTAACTGACGATAAAGACTATCATATAAATAAAACAACAGAGGCTAATTTATGAACCTTTCCCTTTTTCCGCCCTTCCTCGATTCTCTACATTCCCCGGGCGAGTCTGAATGCTACAAGTCAAGTGGAGGTCTGACCGAACTGTGTGCACGGTATTCGAGACGGAGAGAGTTTTCTGTGGTTTTCCCCTCTTCTACGGAGCACACCAGCGACCCGGCTCTATATTTAGCTCCCTGACCTACTGGTGGTGGCAGAGGGGAGGATGTCGCGTCCGTCTTCCCATGACCCCCAGAGTGCCCGGCCACCCCCCGGCCCACACTCGCCGCACAGACATCTGGGCCCTTTCAACGGGATTCCGCCCCCCCGTAGACTCTGGTTTTACCTTATAAAGTACTAATATTGCCCCATGGCGGGCCCCCCCATACGAAGGGTGCAAGGACAGCGTCGACTCTGTTATCATCCACAGACGCCCTCATAAACGAATGAAGTCATGAAACGTTGTAATGATTATTATAAGTAGTTGTAGAAGTAGTATTAGAAGTAGTAGAAGTAGTATTATACTTAGGTATTCACAGTGTATCTGTGGATACTTTTTTTTTTTTTAATAATTATTGTAAGTAGTAGTATTATAAATTATTAAATGATTACATCTAATATGACTATATTTATAGATAATTGATCATTGTGTTATTAATAATCGTTTCATTTCTTTCTAATTGAAAAAGGAGGTGTAGCTTGAACCATTTTCCGCGTCTGTTCCTTGAAACGGCGCCACCGCTCGCCGACCAAGGTGAGAAAACATACCCATTCTGGATTCTCGCTACACAGCACTAAGTGTTGGTCTTGAGGCGATGGAACTGGGAGATATGCGCAAAAGAAAAAAACAGAAAAAAAAAAGGAGAACACAAGTGCTGAAAGATCTTTATGTCTCTGACGGAGTTCCTTTCCCACACAGGCCAAACTAGCATCGCCATCAGCCAACAAGTCACTGTCTGGATACCAGGTCAGATATAGCTGCACTCCCAACCAATGGGCTGGCGTCAAGACTCTGCGGTTCTTGCGCTCCATCTTAACACAAAGAAGTAGCAGAGAACATGCACAGTTGAGTTTGTCACAGGATAGAACGCCGTGTCCATACGCCCACTGCCGCGGGAGATCCGTCAGGGGGACCTGACCTCACGCCACCCTGATACGCTCACCGTCTGCAGACCAACCCCTTCTCTCCCCTCTATCACGTGTCGGGTCTCCCTGCACGTTGGGATCAAGACTGGCATCGATGGTAGAATCATAGCCACACATCCTGTAATAAAGCAATCGTTGCACACATTCACACACCTCTCCCGCCGCCCGGGGCCTGCTGTTTCTATAGGGTAATACCTCCCCAGCCACCTGAAGGCCCATTCCCAGAGGTGGAAAAACCAAAACACACACAAACAGTAGTGTGGCCACTTAAGGCAGAGATCCCCCCGCTCGCCTTGTGATCTCCGAGGAGCCGGATCGTTCCCTGTGTCCACCGGGGACGGTCCTGTGACAACAAGCAGCTCGCGCTGCCACACAAACACAGGAGTTATGGACGGCGTTGTTGCTAGTGAGAAGCCACAGAGATGTTTAGCCATTGCTACAGTTCTGTCAGGCTGACACCGTCCACTGCGATGCTGCGGGTTTGATACATCCTCAGCACGGGTTAAAATGTTGATGTTCTCCATTGGGAACACTGAACTAATGGATGATGTGTGGCCTGTCAATAAGACCCCCTTTAAAATAGCTTTGTGTCTACATTAACGTATTGTTTGATGGGGATTGCTTTATATTGTCAAACAACGTGATGTAATGGGGTACGAAAATGTGTTTTTGTAAATCGTGCGTCAATCAATGTAGCATTTCCTTTGATCAGTCAGTATGTTTCTTGTGTCTTGTAACTATATGGATATGGATAAAAGTCCATCAAATGAAATACATTTTTTAAATTTAAAGTCTGGATAAGATGAGTTTGTAGCCATGATGAAGCAGTATAAGCTAGCGGCAGATCTCTGGGGACATGGCCGTCACCTGACTAATGCTCAGTGCCGTTCAGAGTCTCATCACCTTTGTTCGCAGCAGAAATACAACCAAGACCCCCAGAGATGGAACATAATCATATCTCCATGAAATACGTCATACTCTGGTACAGAGATTTGAACGTATACACATAAACCTATTAGTTTCCTGTTTTTTAAAATAGGAGGACGTTACAAGAAACACGAACAATGTAGCACTACACAATATTACTTCAGAGTAAAAAAGCCCAAAATATTATAATATATTACTATAAAATAAACTGTTGAGGATTTATTTGCTCACCCGCCTTAACAGTCTTCAACAATTTAAATTCAGGAGGATGACTATGTGAGACTCTCTCTCTCTCTGTCTTTCTGTTAGACTCTCTCTCTGTCATCCTCTCTCTATGTGTCTCTCTCATCCTCGAGGTCAGACAGTTCATGGTTTGCTGAGTCTTTGAAGAGCAGTGGTGTGTGGATATTTCTCTAATTTTAACAGGGGATAATTGAATTGCCCTCATGTTTGTGATGGCGCCAGGACCGCAGCATAGACACGAGTGGAACACCTGATCATTCTATAAAAAGTAGGTTTTATTCAAGCGTCAAAGGACAATATACTGACGTTTCCCAGAATAAATCCAGCATTTCCCTGCATCAGACCCATTGTCTCTTGCGTGCATTTGTCATCAAGACTATAGTCATGAATCTGTTTTTGTTAATAGCTTCTTCATGATCTGGTAATGTACATGTTATTGACGTGGCACTCAGCCAAGCAAGTTGGCAAGCATGAATCATTTTAACTTATATTCCTGTCAATGGTCCCATTTTATTATTTCATGCCTGCGTTATCTAGATGCCCTGTATGTTTTGTGCTTATGTATTCAGTTACTGACTCTATTTCAAAGTAAGCTCATCCACCACGGCATGTCTGTCTGACTGTCTGTCCGTCTTTCTGTCTGTAGGTCTGCTTGTTTTCTGCCTCTTTGTTTTAAACTTGATAGCAAGATAGAAACTATAGTGAGACATTTATGCATGCATGTTGACATTGTGTAAAATAATTGCTTCTCTCCGAGCTGTCCTGTTGAGAGGGCAGACTATCTTAAAGCAATTTGTGTTAGTGTCCGGTTCCCATTCTGATACACTTGCTGTGTCTGAGCCAAAATAGGCAATATTGTCGACTTGAGTGCGTATTTAGCACAATAAATTAAATGTTAAAAATACACTGCTTTGAGATATTTGCAGATAATTAATAAATTGCTGACGTCATTCAAAATAGTTTCGCTAAGAATAGCCAATCTGTCCCCAAGTTACCAAGCATCCTTGACTAAATTAACTTCAATGATGTGTTACTTTCAATAGCACATGCATGTTAACACCACGGAAAACAAAAAGTGAACAACCTTGACTTGACTTGATTATTAACATAATAAACTGCATAGGTGACTGTAATAAACACAAAAAAATGTATCTCACCTGTAATTTGACGTCGATCCTCTGGTCTTTTTTAGACTCAACTCTTCGTTTGTCTTATTGTCACACGAAAAGGATGAGGAATTCTCTTTTCCGATTGTTTTTCTCCCTCCCGGTTCTCGTCTTTTTAATTGGACCCGTTAGTGAAAGATGAGGATATGTTCACCTGATGCGCGCGAGGGGTCGGAGCGCTCCTCTCTCCAAACGAGCGCGCGGCAGCAGCAGCAGCAACAGCTGGACTGCAGCCCAGTTCCAGAGCCCGCCTCCTCTGCCACGCCATTGGCTCGTTACAGCGACACAACCGTCCGCCTCCATTCCAACCATCCACATATAGGGACTTTACATTGAAATATTCGGCGAAACGTTAAATTATTTAATACTTATTTTATTAAGTATTCTTCCTTAATATATTCACAGGAGATATTGTATAGATACTGAAGTTCTCATCGAGGCTGTATCAGATAAAGAAAGAAGATGAATCGTCCAAAAGTTATTCATGATGAGGGCTTTCTTTCTTACTTTTTATGTAGGCATGAGTATCAAAAGTGTTCTTATTATTTAATTATTACAACCCAGAAACCGTTTGAGTTTGAGTGAAAATGGGTGTGCCATAAATGAGACAATATAAATGTTTAAACATTATTGAAGCCTCATCAGCCTTCATAAGAAATGTATCTGAATGATTAGATAGAATTGTGCTCTCAATATTCAAAAACGATTAAAAAATGTGTCTGAAGATTGATAATATATATATAGTTGATAGACTAACATAATTCAGCCGATTAGGTGAAATCCTTTTGGGGAAAATAGAAAAATATTGGTGTACTTTCAGACCACCAGTTCAAAGTCAACTGACCCAATCCGTTTTGGTACGATTCAACTAAACAATGCACCATCACCCTTTGTATACATTCAATAGCTGCACTAACACGACTGAATCAATAATGAAGCCTAAGAATAGAGATGGAGGGATGGGATGGAGGGGGGGGGGGGGGGGGGGGGGGGGGGGGGGGGAGGGGCGGGGGTGAGTAGGTAAAAAGCAAGGGAATAAATGACTGGGAATAAAAGTGGCACTTACAGTAAAACAACACCAACGCGCAGGGTGGGAGGGGGGAATCAACGGCAGGTGCTATAGATAGCATCCTTGATGGGTGGCTATTTTTGCCTACCATTGCCTTTGATTTACACTCTTGTTCCATTCAGACTGATGACAAATCAATAATCCACATCCAGTGGTTTCATGCTATACTATAAACCCTACACTCAAAAGCAACGCTGGTGCATTTGTCGGTCAATATAATTGACCGACAACCGCAAGTACGGTACATACAGTCTGTAAGGTATACGAACGCCTTGAATCTCCCCCTAAATGAGCCTCGCTTATACAGAGGGTACACATACAGTACATGTACATCCATACTTCTTCCACGAGTCACGGGTGAGAAGCGGAGGGAAAACCCACATACTGTCAGTTTGACGGATATTCTTAGCTGTAATAAATGAATGGCTTACATGAGCTGTCTGATTCCTGCCTATTCTTGGGATGTGACACATGCACTCAGAGCTGCTAAAAATAGACCAGACCACGGAGTACATGACATACAACAATCAGCCATAGGGACATCAACTCTCTCTCGTTCTCTTACACACACACACACACACACACACACACACGCACACACACACGCACACACACACACACGCACACACACACACACACAAACCCGCACAAACAAACACGGATGTGCACACGCACTTGAACCCATGCATGCATGCACACATACAAACACACACCAACACACGTGGGACCATAAACGTACACACTCACACTCAAACACACACACACACACACACACTCACATGACACACATGCACACACATACTCAAATGTGAGCACACACGCACACGCACAAACACGCAAACACACACAAACACAGGCCACACAACTCTAAATCAACAGCACTCAAAGATGTTAAGTTTGTACAGTCACAAGGAGACCCAAGGTGCATCTGATGCAAGTGTTCAGCAACATCCCAGCAGCTAACTACACCTTGGAGTGTGTCTGCTTCAGAGCCTGCCTGCCTCAGACAACCTTGATCTGTTCATTCACAACTTACTCACTGCTATAGAAGTTATTGTTTTTCCTATATTGAAATCACAGCCTTTTGTCTGAAAATAAAAGTTGCTTATAGATCAGTTGAAAGACCTAATCATAATAAGCTTATATAAGCATAGGGTCTATGAAGACAGCAACTCGTTTTCATTGAAATACAACAACAACAAAAAAAGCATTGTTAGAGCAAGATAGAAATGAGTTTGGAACGTATTCACATTTTGCCAATTTTTTTCCCCTCAAACGTTTCACTTCTGCTTTTTGAACAGCTCGGCGCTGTCGCCCTCATTAGAATGTGGTATAGCTGTCAGATTCAGAAATAGAACACACAAGTCAGTGTTCGTATGAAAGAGCCTTGAGAGCATCCCAACAGCATCGGGCTGAAGAAGCGATAAGTTTGGGCCAGCCTATACCTTAACCTCCTCGAGACATAGTGATCGCTGCTGTGCTGAGCAAACGGGCCCACAACAATTAAATCCATTAATAACAACATAAGAGAGGACCACAAATATCTACAAATTAGAATTGCAAAGTTGTATATTGAATGTATTTTTAGGAAAATGTGTTCATCATCACTGCGTTTACAATGCTTTTTGTCTTGTTCGTCGTCGTGGGCCTATTATTATTCTCTTGCGTGTGTTTAGCACTGCTGTGTTTCACATCGGTGTAGTGTTTATTTGTTTGTGTGGAAATCATAATGCCCTCCTGGGGATAGATGTTTTCATTCATTAAATCCAATGTCGCCTGGTTAATTGCGGCAGAAAGGCATAAATCAACAAAATCAACGCGCGGGAAAAACGCACATCTGTTGGTTTCCATGGTAACTGATGCACCAGGGTTCAGATGAGTTAGAAGCCATGAGTGACTGAGTGATGCAAACTATTTTGTTTAACAATTCAAGTGCTTTTCTTTTTGCATCTCGCTGTATACTAAATTGGATGGCTACATCGTCTGGACATGAACGTCTATGTCCATACAGTCTGATAAATGTTTGATTATATATTACTTATTTATTATTGACTTCAAAGCATCCTTATATTATGAATAGGTCTATTGATTAGTTGTTTATTATTAATATTTTAGCAGACACCTAGGGCCCTTGCCAACAAATATGCATTTTATTAGGCTACATGAATAGGGCCTATGTGTATATTCAAAGTGTTGTTTAATTTAAAATTGTAATAGGCCTACAGCCTTTTGTTTTCATAGGCATGTGGGACTTGCGGTGGGTCAGGTCAACTCATTGTCTCCAAGAACCCAAGTGAGAAGTCTATTGTTGTTGCAACTTTTTAATCTGGGGATTTTAAAGCACATCACATGCTCGCCTCAGTCCGGCCGGTGATTGCGCTCCCACAACAAGCAAATCGCTGCAAATTCCTGCAGGGCCGCACACGCCTCAGGGTTTAAGGATTCTGCAATAACTGCTGCCCGTGGACGGATTAATCCTCGAGGCGAGGCGTAGTGTCTGGGGGATTCGCGTCGGTGTTTCTATTCTGCCAATTATTTTTGTTCTTGTGGATCAAAGTTTTGGCTGCTGATGATTCGTCGCCTGTAAAAATGCCGCCCAGCTACAGCCATCGTTCTGTCATCGTTTTATCCCTCCTGGGAATTCTGTCGGCTTTCGCGTCCGTTTTATCCGTCATCCTGATCTTCCAGCTCCACTCCCAGCAGAAGACAGTGAAGGAGTCCCCCCGGGATACCTCCATCGTGCCGGCTCATGTCTGGGACGTCCTACTGCCTGTGTCCACGGTGCTCTCGGCGTTGTCGCTCACCCTCAACCTGAGCTCAGTAGTGGTGTGTCTCCTTCACAGTTACTTTTCAACAGAGATATGCAGCGGAGAACAAGACACAGAAAGGTAACCGCTCCTGTAGCACAGGCCGATTATCCTAACAAGTTGTGTTTAGCACTTCAATTGACCCTTTGCGAGGAATTTATTGAACCGCCGGTGCCAGATGTAGTAGGCTATAACATGACTGAGTTTATCGGTTAAACTTTAGGCCGATTATTGTTTTTAATTGTTTTCAAGCGTAGCCTACATACTGGTGATGAGGCATTCGCCTGCAACCCCCCACCTCTAAACTCCATCGGAATCTGGTCTAAACAAAGACATTCCCCTCATTATACTCCAGCACACGGCCCCTCGCTGGCCCTTTCCCGGTTTGGTTTCAGTCTTCCACTATCGCACCAGTGATCAATTGGTATTATGGCCACAACAGGTGCTAAATATTTGTGTTGATGTGAACTAACTATTCAACCCAAAAAAAAAGTTGATGGATGTTTCAACATAGTCACACAACACATCGAATTTACTGATCGCATCACTGATTTCAATTCTGTTAAATCTTCAATCCCGGCGAACAGAATGCCCCATGCAGCTTATTTTCTTCCACAGAGCGGACTGGTTCCTGCTGGAGAGCAGAGCGGTGCGGCATGTGGCAATTGGACTGTTCTGTCTCGGGGTGTCCGTGTACCTGGCAGGTAAGAAAGGAGACGCAAAAAATCTCCCCGAAACATTGGAGGATTTTCCCCTCAAGGGCCTTCCGTACTCTCAGGGAAATAAACAAACATTCTAAATAAAAGAGGTGAACGTTTCTATACCATGTACCTCCCAAGCAACTGTTAAGCCTAGCGAAGCAGCAATCATAATGCTAAATAATAATAATAATAATAATAATAAGATGAGTCTTCCAAATTTGACACGTTACATTTTTATTAAAAAAGCAGACATTAAATTAACAAACATTTCCATTGAGTGCAAGCTTACACACTTCAATCGGCTTCTCACAACCAACGTCGCATAACTGCAGCAGCAGTGTTTTCTCATCCAAAAGTAACCAAACCTCTCAATAGCAAATAAAATGGCGACTCTACCTCCCCCCCCTCCCCAACCCCACCGGTGTCTAGTGTGTCCCAGTGAACAAAGATTTCTTTGAGTGGCGTCCATTGCTCGAATGTTTTAAAGCAGAGTCCAGCAGTGCATTGGCTCCATTCCACTGAGCTGTGTGTGTGTGTGTGTGTGTGTGTGTGTGTGTGTGTGTGTGTGTGTGTGTGTGTGTGTGTGTGTGTGTGTGTGTGTGTGTGTGTGTGTGTGTGTGTGTGTGTGGTCAGCAAGTTGCTCAACGTAATGAAGGAGGAGGGGGTTGGAACTTTAACCCCACCCCAGCATCCATCAGCTTGGAGCGGGAGAGGGAGTCTGTAGGGGTGACAGTGCCGGCTGAATGGGCCGGCTCACTGCCCAGAGCCGTGCTTCTCTCCCGCTTCTTTCCCCGCCCCCGGCTCCACGCCCCTTTTCCTGGAGACAAACACACGCGTGACAATGCATTTCAGGACCATTTGTCTGGCAGAATGCAAAGTGACTTTATTGTGTAATGGGGGACATTTCCTCACTGAACGGGTCAACCGAACAACGTAAAGCGAAACCTTATATTTTCATACTCAAAAAGGCGCAAAATATCCCAAAAGGTCGACGTTAACCTCAACACTAATACGCGGTTAAAACAAATAAAAACCCTGTGTACCATTAACTTATTAGCAGACATTCACCGCCTGAAATCAGAAGTCTCTACTCTGTATTTGCTCTCCCTCCCCTCAGCCATGTCCCTCTACATGCTGCTGTTGTTCGAGGTGGAGACGGGCATCGCCAGCGCGTGCGTCCTCTCCTCGGGCATCCTGATCCTGCTGATCGTGGTCATCCACTCTGTGGTGAAATCCTCCCAGACCGCCGGCCACGACCAGAACCCCCGGCTCAATACTCTGTTCCAGAACCAGCACGGCGGCATCGGCGGAGCCCCCTTCCCCCCGCCCGTGGAGCTCAAAGTGGGGGTGGACCAACCGCGCATGCACCGCGGCCAGCCTGAGCTCCAGAGGCAGACGTCCTACCCACCCTGCCCGCCCCCGAAACAGCACGAGCCGCTCCCGGCTCAGCGGTACTCGCCAGCCCGGGTGTCCCAGTGCCACAGCGGGGGGGAGAAGGATGGCTACAGCAGCGGCGGCAGCAGCTCCCGGATGCACAGGACCCTGTCGGCCGAGCTGCTGCAGGTCCCGACCAAGCCGTGGAACGGGGTCAACAACGAGATGAGGAGCGTCCTGGCACGCAAGGGGAAAGACTCGACGCTGGTGTGACCGACGCGGTGCGGTTTGGTCGAGAGCGCCGGGCCGCATTAACACAGAACTTTGTAACCGAGATGAGACAACCTTTATGACGCTTCGCCCGAGGGGCTGCCATCGTGGGGGTCGCCTCGATACGGACCGCCGTCATGAGAACAGAGTCAATCGTGAACTTTGTTGTGTCTAATTCAAGGGTAGTTGGAGCTCAATTTGAGTCGTAAGAAAGATTTTGTTGTCTGCTGTTAATCATTAAATAATCACTTTAAGATTATGGAGTCGACCGATACCTCAAGAGTTTGTACCGTTTTATCTGGATGATCACAATTTTAGAATCCACTTGCACCTAGTGCCACAGATGTGTAGAGTTTTGTTTCGAATTTTTTTAATGTTAATAAAATGTTGGAAAATCTGTAGTCAAATTATTAGCATTCAATCTGTTACAGTTACCCTAGGAACCAAAGTGGGCAGCTAAATATTAACCTGATGATTACCTGATTTAGCTGATGAAATCAACCAAATAAAAGTGTTATGTCCAGCACCATTAAGTTGTGCATCGTTCAAGGTGAGAATCGTACATGTTTTATTGGCCAATTCTCAAAGCTTCGGCACTGACCTTTAACACCTGCATCCAGGGGTCATGAGGGAATGGTTTGGGAGGATGGAGAAGGGGCGGGGGGGCTGGGGGGGCTGGGGGCTGGGGTCACATCAAGTGAGCTACATGCACGGGGCAAAAGAAACGGGAACAAGGGGTAAAACCAAAAATAATAGAATGAATAAATCCAATTTTTAAAGGGAAGTGAGTATAAGGTTTGGTAAAACATAATGATTACAAAGAAGAAATCAACAGACAAAGAACACAAAAGGAATACAAAGTGAATGGGTGATTGAAGGAAAGCATGCTATGACAATAAGAAATCATTGAAAAGAAAACCCATTGAAACAAAAGAGCTTTGATGGGAGGGTGAACGTCTCGAACCATTCTCTGCTGCCTCCTACCTGCGTCCCTGAGAGTTGCTTATTTGCTCCTTCATGCTGATCGCTTGGCGGAGGAGGCCATCTATGCTTTTAAAATACACGGTGCTGTTGGCCATGCTCTTCACTGCACTGCAAATCAATAGATCCACAAGGATTACATTAGTCAGTGGGCGGTTGGAATGATTACAAAAGGTCTGTATGGATGCGCTTCTTACCTGCATGCATACTCCACACTGTATATGGCTCCTTGACTCTGCTCCTCCCAGCTTTGCATATCAGTCTGTGTGGGCAAATGGAAGATCTTTAACATCCTCAAATGGATCAATGAATACTGGTAATTGCATTCTGCACGTATTCAATGTAAATTATGGGCATAAGCCAAATATGAACAATTGATTAAATATTGTTTTAATAATTCACCAGGGGAAAACAAATCAAGCCTGTCAAATGTAATGTAGCATTACCGACAGCGTTTTCTCTGTTAAAGTACCATTATTCATAGCTTACCTTATGTTGCACCAGCTCTGGCAGCGACCTGCGGACGTGCTCCTGCAGCCTGTACAGGGCCACTGAGGGCTCGTTGGCCAGGACGTACATGCTCTCCGTGAACTTGTCGGAGACTGTAAAGATAAGAGGTATTCGTTTTACATTTAGAAAAGTAAACGAAGTAGTATTAGGACTTCCATTCATTTTCTTTTGCAAATGTATGGTCTGATGAATCATTTGACAACAACTGCATGATTACTAACAAACACAATGCTTCTCCAAGTTAACTACCTCGTTTTACTTTCAGCTGCATCTCCTGGTCTTCCATGTCGCAGACTGGGCTACAAATGGTCTAATCGATGTTATTTAAATGTTTTGGAGTATACGAGTCGAAGATATTAAAACAGGCAAAACAATGACAGACTACTTCCGTGTTTTGATCGGTCGGTGCCTCCAAGAAAGCTCTCCGGTCATAAACGTGGTGCCTTGAAAGTCATTCCTACACTCGATGTGAATGAATGTTATGCTCTTGGCTGTATCCCCTAGCGATTTGGTTTTTTAATGTATCTACCTCTACATACATCATCTGTGGATATTCATAAGATGGAGAAGACAATGAAGTGATTGTAAGACATCGTCTTTTTCAAAAACGTGGTCTCTGCTGACGTGATTTTGCATAATTTACTTTCGCCTTTTTCAGGAAGTACACTTATGTCATAAGTTGGCAATGCAACTTATTCAATTGCGGGCAATGGATGATATTGGAGAAGAAGGGTTATCTATGGTTCAAAATGAAGGTTCAAATGCCTGCCTCCCGGATCCCAAAGAACTAGGTTTACATGGTATGCGATCTCAAACCTCTTTGCTCACAGATATCGGTTACTTTGTTTACCCATTGCACCAACGTCACCCTCGTCGGCGGCGTTGTTTGTCTTTTGAAAAATGTTCCTTCTATTGTCGTACGTCAAACATCTTGCTGATGAAATTGACGTTTACTCCTAGATGTGTCGTTGGTGTCTCAGGAGAACACGGATGTGGACGACGAGGGTCTGATCAAACACTCCACCAGCCTCACCAACAGGCAGCGGGGGAACGAGCTCACATTCCTCCCAGCAACGCTAGACTGTATATATGTTCTCATATTTGGAAGTGGAACGTTTTACAGTTATATTTGTCTCGCTATTAGTCACGTATATTTTACCTGCTTTCCCAAGGTCTGTCCATACACCAGTTGGCAGCTCAGGGAGATGTTTGCCAGGTTGCCGTACATCTCAATAAAGGTGAAAAAGCTTTGTAATCAATACCAGCCCCAGGGCAATACAACCCTAATTAGTATTTCGACATCTAGTTTATATCTCACTTGGATGTGTTAGATCTACTGCATTAGCCTTTTATCAAGGGAGGATAATTTAGGGTATGTGCATTTTCCAGATTGTTCTCTGCTCAACAAACAAGATGATAGGGGCTTCACTCCCCTCATGTGGGCGGCTGCGTTTGGGGAAAAAGCTGTGGTGGATTACCTCTTGGCGGAGGTGAATAATGGACACTATATCTTGATCAGTTCCAGCCAAGGAAGGGGAGAGCATGCCATCTGATGTGTTTTCACTGTGTTGTAGGGAGCAGACCCCAAAACTGTTGCATGGGAACGAGAGAGTGCATTAACCCTGGCGAGCATGGGAGGTTTTGTGGACATTGTGAAGTCCCTGCTTGCCCTTGGGGTGGACATTAACACGTACGACTGGGTACGTGATCAATAATGTATCATGAAAGTATGACGTGAATGCCACACACAGCGTGTTTAGAAAGACTTAGCACAGCCATCACAGACCCTACATACATACACAATTGTAATGACAACCAGAGTATATGTATAACTTTAATTCATCATGGTTTTCAGATATTTTCACTTATTTTTAACTGTTTGGTTTTCCAGAACGGTGGAACCCCCATTCTTTACGCGGTGAGAGGGAACCATATCCAGTGTGTTCAGGAACTCTTAGGTAAAACCAGCAGTTTGTTGATATTCTAAATGCTATGAATATGGATCACACTTGTCTGAATACAGTAACTGTGAACCCTTAATGCCTAACACCTGTCAGACAGAGGTGCAGACCTGACCATTGAATCCGACTCAGGGTACAGTCCAACAGCCTTGGCGGTCGCCCTAGGACATAAAAAGAGTGAGTATACCTCTATATATATCTGGTAATATTGCAGTGTTATTTCACTGTAATTGTAGATCTCGACATATTGCTGCCGCTCCACTGAACTGAGCACTAAGTGGTCTCGATTTGGGTTTGACCCTACAGTCCAGAAAGTGTTGGAGGAACACGTTCTACAACTTTACAGTCCAGATGACGAAATGAAGGAAAGATTCTTGTCGTTGGCACGAAGGAAAGATTTGTGTGAATAAAGGAGTGGTATGGACGTGCTGCACTTAAATTAGAGTGGGACCAAGATGGCATTGGCGAGTTGTGTGGACTTATCAGGACTGCTGTGCGGTGCGAAGTTATGTGGTATCAAATCACTCCAATAAGCTTGAATTGTATCCGTATGGTTTTCTATAGTTTTTTTTTTAATTTCTTATTACATGTGATATATTTTTTATAAAACTCGAAAGCAAAAGCGTTGGTTTGTAATGTATTTCTTCTTCAAAAAATGAAAAATGAATGGCACAGATATTGATGAAAAATGAAATCATTAAACAAGGTGTAAACACAAAATGTCACTGTCACTTCAATGTCACTGCAAAGCCCCTCACATTTCCACTGGTTGGACACAGAAGAGTGGGAAGAGCCACCTTTCTCCAGACTATATCCAGTGGAATCGGTTCATGTGGACCAGATGTCTGTTGGTGTCATCGGACGGTCAGAAGTCTGAACCTCTTCCACTTCCTCAGGGATAAAACAACACATGTCATGAAGCTCGCTCCCCGAGGATCTCCAAAGAATAAACGATGATTCTCCCAAAAAAGTCACTGCTGTCCTCAAATACTATTTTTAGCCGGCTGACTGCAGGAACTTCCTGTATGGGAAAGCTGTGGGTGTGGAGTTAAGATCAAAATAAGCGCAGAATGACGTATTGTGTGAGTCAAATCCAATTTGTGTGGCAAGTATAAATATTGCTTGAGATCAATATAGAAGATGGAATATAAAACCTGTACTCCATGTGATCGTTATGACAAATTCTAAACAGTAAAACAAAGGATATCTGAAGGGAATTGTTGTCTTCAGGGTAAAACTGGCTGAGTGCTGTAAACTCACCACCACTCACGCATCCTAGTGAGATCAAAAGCACAATTAGAAAAATGTACATATCAAGGTGGACTTAATAGAAATGTTGTCAAATTTGGTTATTGACCAAATATGATCAACTTATTAAAGTCACACTTTCCCAAGTGTCACTTTATCGTTACCTTCTAGTCGACACGTTCTCCCGGAAAATCCTCCCTGGAATTGGACCTTCAATTCTGACATCTTGACATTCTTTGGAAACTCTAGAGCAACCCACTGGTTCTCCCCCTGTTGAAGTTAAAGATAGTATTTGTGCTGGGTATGTCCAGGTTTTTATTCCATGACCATACCATGGGATGCTCCATTTTCAAGGAGGGTGGTTCTCAAATTGGGGAACGTGTACCGGTTCTTTGGAGTACTGCAGGAGGTACTCATGAACATTTCTAACTAAGACCACAAAGTTTGAGAACCACTGTTCTAGGAGACGATACCTCTTGAGATTTGACTTTGAATGGATAACACAATATTTGAATTTATAATTAATATACGGACAGGTGCAGTTTTACCTGGTCGGAGTTCCAGCACGTTTCTTCGTTGGAGTCAAACATATACTTCTTTCCAAACTGCTTAGCATCTCTGTTAAGTGTGGAACTCACCCTGGAAAATGATAATGCTAATTACACAGATCTAATGGTTTTTGGACACATTTATAATTGTTTATAGCAGGTGGATAGAATACGTACGGGATCCATCCCTTATCGATGTTATTACAGTGTGGATCGAGGAGCCATGCCTATTTACCTGCTCTGTGTTTCTCGGCATATCAACGATGTAGCCATCTTGCATTTCCCATTAGGTGAAACTGCCGTAAGTTTGTTCTCAGTTTACGACAGCATGGGCAGTGACCTGTGTACCATACTCAACTTCTCCGCTAGATGGCAGCCACGCTCTTTGCGACTTAGTTGCACAAACTCATCAGTACAAGACGTCGATAAAATACGTTTTTTTCAATCGATATCAGGTTTATCGTTTATACACAAAATGATTTATTATGCGCATATGGTTATTTTTGTATCAGTTCAGTTGTTTGTCTCCTTAATATTTGACTATTTCTACCTAATCTTTATATTTGCACCCTCAAACCCTTTGTACAACTAAAGCAGACATACAATTTGCACAGATTTACATTTTCCTAGTTTTATTATTGTAATAACTTTGTTGTACTGATTTTTATGTCGTCTCTCACAAATTCTGTTTCAGAAATAAACAAATATTTTTAACTCATCCAAGCCTGAGTGTGTTTGAATGTCACCTGAATTTGTTTAGTTACAAAAGGCACCTCACTGCCTTTTTAACTCACCTCAACTGTCATGCAAAGGAAACCTTGGATTGTTATCACATCCACAAATAGTATGAACCATGTTAGTGTATAGTTGTGGCTTATTTATGCACACACTGTCTTAAGTGCTTATGTCTCCAAGCAATTACAAGTACAAATCTCTGGAAGGGCCCATTGAGTGTAGAATGTAACATATTCAGACACACATTCACTCAAATGTTTCTATCTGGTTCTACAATGTGACTACTGTACTACCCAAGCCTTTCCATTTCCCGCCCCATTAAATAAACTGGATTATAAATAAAGCAACATTAATTTTAAGGTTTTACACTTTTATTACAAAACACAGGAATAGTGTCAGCAATAGACATAATACAAGTCAGAAAATGGGAGTGTATAGAAGCATCTATTATTCAACTTGGTAGAGTCTTTGGTTTTCCCCAAAAATTGCCCGAACACAACTTCCTACTCATTGGCATCTTCCTCTATTGGACATCCATGTGGGTGTTCATCACAAGCTACCGAGGCACCTTGGGCAAAGTTGTGAAGGTAACATGCAGCCAAGATGATCTTCACCCCAGTGCCGGGGCGAGTGTTCTGCAAGTCTCTGATGCGCCTCCACTTGCACTTCATCCTTCCGAATGCCTGCTCAACGATGGACTTACCCCGGCTGACGTCGGTGTTGTGACGAAGGTCTGCGTCTGTGAGAGCCCCGATGCCTCGCAGGGGGGTGACGATGAAGGGGAAGGCCTGACCGATGTAAGCAGCGTCCCCCAGCAGACGGTACTCCCCCATCTTCTCCTGCCATTCCTCGAAAAATGTGGATGAGCGCAGCATCCTTGCATCATGCACTTTGCCAGGGATTCCAGCAAAAACGTTGATGAAGCGGCCCTCAACGTCAACAATCCCCTGGAGGAGAATAGAGCAGTAGTTCCTCTTGTTCTTGTAGTCCTCTCCTCTGACCCGTGGCTTCTGGATCCTGATGTGGCAGCTATCAATCACTCCTATGACATCCTCAAGGCCACATGCGCGTTCGAAGCTGGTGGCAGATACACTCTTCTCATTTCTGCCTGTAGGCCAAGAGACAAAGGCCGGGCCAAGGGCGGACATGATGGTCAGCACTCGGAATACGCTGCGGTGCGCTGATGATCGCGAGACGTTGAACTTGTTAGATATCTCCCGGAAGCAGTACTGGTGGGCCATGTACCAAAGGAATATGAGCACCTTCTTGGGAACAGGTAGGGGAGGCAGACCTTGGAAGTGGTCACTGCGCAGACCACCCTCCTCTAGGTACCCTTGCAGGACCTTAAACTGGGTTTTTGTGATTCTGAAGTTCTGAACAAATGTGGGGTCATCCATAGCCAGCATCAACTTCCACTCTGTGCCAGAATGGACGTTGTTCCGTTGCTTGCACCGCAGCATAGCCATAGCGACAGCCACAACCCTATGTGAGGGAGAGAGAAAAGGAGAAGAAAACTGATTAATGTAGATAAACAACAATTCATATCAGCAACCCCATTCAGTTTGGTGTTTCCATTGCATTACATCACAAGGCAAAGGATCTATACGTAATTCTCCATAAACAAAACAATTCAAGATATGCATGTCCAGGGTACTTTACGCATGTAGATGTAGATGTCTGATACATATTACAATGAAATTCGCCAAAAGTTATCTTAAACTTAAACAATGCATTTCTTCTGAAGTTCTCACAAGAAATTCGTTACGTGGAACATAGTAGAGTACAGAAGTAAAGAGCAACGGCCTCACAACAGTCTACGTCGCTATTGTTTTTAGCACACCAGCAGCTAGTTTGTTAGCCTTCGAGTAAAAGATGATTCTGCATAACGCTGCAAAAAACATTTATACGCGACCAAACCAACTGCAGTGTGGACAGACATACCGTTTGCGTCTTCTATGTTCTTGTGCCTCCTCATCCTGGAGCTTGTTTAGAAGAGCCACAATCTTGTTCTCGTTTTCTATGAAAGCGTCCACTACTACCGAGACAGCCGCTGCCCTGATGTCGTCCATGCCGTCCCCCGAATCGTACTGTAGCGATACCCGCAAACACAAACGGGAACTCTATAAAGTGATACAAGCCAGGAAATGACGTCACGTTCGCGCGCAATGGTGCGTTCGAGATGCGTTCGAGATCCAGCTTTCTTGCGGGATTTCACCGAGGCACGCCCCCTTTTGGTCGTATCCACTCGGGCTCCTGAGAGTCAACCGAGTTCAGCGAGGTAAACCGTACAAACAAAGATTGGCTGCGACCGTAAGGAGATATCTTTTCTGTGTACCACATTGGTCGTTATCAAATGTTCTTACACACTTTTTTACATAGCTGCTCTATCCAGTCACCAATTTATGCATATTACGCTCTTCCTGTGCGGGAAATACAATGTAAAGTTTTGTTGTTTTTTTTCGAGCTTGTATGCTAAAGAGGTTAATGTAGCTAACAATAACAAAGACTAGCCAATGACTGTTCTTCACAAGAGCAACCTGTGCGGGTGGTGTGTGATTTCCCAAATGCCGCATTAACATACTCTGGAGACCACGGGCGTGGACGTCAGTTCAGGGCGCACAACTGACCATGGGAGGGGTCTTACCCTTATTGTTTGGCCCTCCTGGGTCCTTTTGCAGAGTGGGGTTCATGGGATGGGGTTGGTTGCTGTGGGGGTGTATTTTAGTTGTTGTTGTTGATTCCGACACCATCACTGAGATGATATGTTAATTAGTTATGTTGAGTGTGTTTTTGTGTGCAGTGTGTGTGTGTGTTCAATTAAAGGCAACTCTCGCAGTTGTGCGGTGTACCGGGCGCGAGAGTTGTATAACTGCTAAACCTGGGCCCCGTAACGTCCATCCCGTGCTTCTCGCCACAATATACTATGTGACTTTACACTTGCCCCATACTACTGGAACGGAGCATAAAGTGCATTGATTTAAAGTCACTGATAAAGAAAAACTATCAAATCATTATACTGAGCTAATGACGCTTGACAAAGGCTTTCCCTTGCTCATCAAAAATAGCCATTGGGCCCGTGCCACCAAAAGGTGAACTGATCAGCGAGAAAGACATCAGGCCCACATGCCGCATAAAGCTGAAGCATTCCCGAAAAGCACAAAGGCGAATCGATTGCCTAACCATTGCAACCTTTGGATGAATAATAATACTTGATATAACAAGGAGAAACCATATTGAGCGTTCAGCTACCCAGGAGGTAGTTACGCCTCAAAAAAAGAATTCTTATCACAAATCACCCATTACATTTCTATGGTTTTCGAAACGTGTGTGTGTGTGTGTGTGTGTGTGTGTGTGTGTGTGTGTGTGTGTGTGTGTGTGTGTGTGTGTGTGTGTGTGTGTGTGTGTGTGTGTGTGTGTGTGTGTGTGTGTGTGTGTTCAGTGTTACAGTGCAGATGATTATGGTTTTACAAACGTGTATGTGTGTCGATGTGAGCGAGCGCATGCATGTTTGTGCGTGTGTTCAGTGTTACAGTGCAGATGATGACCTCCACGATGTCCCTGGTGTTCCGATAACCATAGGTCTTTGAATGAACATGCCCTGATGTAATCCACTCCCCCGACGACAATGGACCAATCAGGGACTGCGGACTCATTGGAGGGAATGCCCTTGAGCCAGTAATACTCCGCCCATTGCTCCACTGCCACTGTGTCACAGCCGTGCTTTTACCTA
The DNA here is from genome assembly GCF_902167405.1 of Gadus morhua. Lineage (NCBI taxonomy): Eukaryota > Metazoa > Chordata > Actinopteri > Gadiformes > Gadidae > Gadus > Gadus morhua. The sequence continues at coordinate 26,834,384 of NC_044059.1, read as the reverse complement.
TGGAAGGTATTCTGTTTTTAAAACTTTATGTATGGAAATCACAATCGTTTGTGGTTGATTGGAAGTGCTGATTTATGAATGCGCCTCTTAAGTACGTTTTCAATCACTGCAAATTGCCTATTGCAATAAAGAGGGAAAAAATGGAGGAAGGAAACGTCATGCCAGTTTCTTTGGCAACGTAATGGAAACGGACAGCTCATTCTGGGCTACCAATTCCAATTTTATAACAAAGTAGCATCAATGGCGGGCCGGAGAGATGTTGCCATTCCGGTTTAAGTGTGATTGAATAAATAAATAAAAAAAACAGTTTCAGTTCAAAACCGCATCCTGAAATGTATTTAAAAAAAGGCAGTATATATATTACTGACATGCAGCTGATATGATATTGCATCAGTAATAAAAAAGGAAAGTGAGTTCCTGATTTGATATGTAGACAGCCGGACAGCCAGACAGATGGACACACAGAGAGACAGACGTTGCTTGCGGTTTATCGGTTATTTTGAGCTTCCCCCCTATTTTGTTTGTGAGTTTCCTGAGTTTTCAACCACACATTTCTCACAACACATCACCCAATAGGACTGTGTTGCTATTGCTTCAGTGGGTGATTAAACATATGCTCAGTGCCCCAAGCCAAAAGCGCTGCCTTATTGATTCTGATAGAAGGTTTAGGAAATAGGGATGCCACAATGGACTGGGGATGTCGTAAATCATTTAGTCAGGGAGAAAAGACAGGATTTGGTGTTCTGTGGGGGTGCGGCTCATTTTAATAAGGCAGCAAATGGGCAGAAACCTGAGACACATCTGTCTGCTGCTGGAGCAATTAGCACAGAGTCCTGAGCCTCTCCGCTGCTGCCAGGCCTAGCCCCTGCCTCATCTCCATGTTGGAATTTTCCGCTCTACTTTGAGCGCGGTCTCCTTAATTAAACCATTAAAAGCAAAAGCATTCGCACAGCACGCTCCGCTGCCTTCGTTACGACACGGCATCATCTGCAATTTTATCGACGCGTGTTCGAAAGCGTCGGGTCGTCGTGAGTCGCTGTCCGTCTTTTTTTCTTTATTTTCTATACTGGCAGGTTTAGTAGGAACACCAAGGAAGCTGTGTCCCGGTTTCGCCCGCTTACCTTTCGGGCTACCGGCCTGGACAGGCTGCCATGTTCTACTGCTGTAAACTGTGATCAACTCTTAATATGCATTGTTCAGGGACAATACAACAACAAAGGCAACGCATAATTACATTTGAAGGAGGTATCTGTGCGTGGTGTGTAAACACACTTGAATTCTCCAATTAGTATTCATCCTTTGAATATGCAAGACATTGGATGCCGCTGGCCCACGGGCTCGGCGCTATTACAAACGAAGGCTTGCCTCGTCGTGCAGAGCGTTTATCAAACGTGCAGTGCACCATTCTTTCAGGCGAGATTATGATGACAAAGCCCCCCTGCGCAGATCGCTCAAGCCGTGATTCATATCTGCTGCGCTCCACATCGGAGGTGGGTGAGTGTCCGGGGATCAGGGGGGGTGTGCTGGCTCCAGCCTCGTGCTCTCCTGGTTAGTCCGGTGCTACTGCTGGCTCACGCCGACGAGGTCTGCCTCCGCAAGCCTGCTGTTCCCCATCGTCACACACCTCCTACATCCGCCTTCAGCGCTCACCCCTGCGCTTGGAAGTAGACATCGCCGCGCACACACTTTCACTCGGCTCTCTTTGAGCAGTCCAAAGTTTTCATTTAATTTGTCAACAGCAAATTTGTTATGCAGTGTGGTGTTCTTTCATGTATCGCCGGTTCGCTACGACATCAGTCCCACTTCTTCGTTGAGAAAAGGTCATCCGAGTCCTCCAATCAGGGCAGACTTCTGATCTCTCTACGCTTGAGCCTCAGCATCTTGCTGAAGAGTGCCTCTAGCTTTTTCATGTCCGAGATGAGTGAGGCTATCCCAGGGATTTTGTAATCCCCCAGGGCTATAGCTGAAACACACCCTACAGATCTGCCCAATCTTATTCCTCAATCTCTTGGCCTGGCTTTATTCACAGCGCCACATCTCTTGAACAGAGAACACAGGCGAAGCATCCATGCCCCCCAACCCACTCCCCACCCCACATGGGAGGGTGTCACAGAGAATGCCACCACCCGATGGGGTGCAGGCATCTGTGATGACATCTTCCCGCACTGTTCTATCCAACACATCGGGAATACTCATACACCTTTGTGATCATTGACATTTACATTTAGGGTATTTAGCTGACGCTTTTATCCAGGGAGACTTACAACAGATATGCACACATTCACTAACCGATGGCGTCGTTGTCGACCATGCAAGGCGACAGCCAGCTCGTCGGGAGCAATTAGGCTGAGGCGTCTACCTCGGGAAAATCTCAACAGTCGGGGATTGAACTAGCAACCTTCTGGTTACAAGTCAACCCGATCTATCTCCTGAGCTTGCCCGACCCCATCAACTATAGTGTATGCTTCTGTGTTTCCCTGACGGTGAATGCAACACTTACCTGGTAGGTTGTTAATTGTCAACCTTGCCCTTGAGAAATGTTAGCGGTGTGTTGTTATTCACGTCTCCGTGGGCAGTCAGACATTTATGTGTGTTAAGGCCCTTATGCCTCAAACACACACACACACACACACACACACACACACACACACACACACACACACACACACACACACACACACACACAGGCACACACACAGGCACACGCACACACAGACTGCATTGACACAGCTTTTTTCTAGCAACTGTGCCCACTCAAAGAGCTTTACAATGAAAGCACGCAAAGAATGTTCTTACACACACACACACACACACACACACACACACACACACACACACTAGAAAGGTGGTGCCAGTCATGCAGGGTAACCAATAGCTTGTTGGAAGCAGTGCAAGGTTATTGGATGCTCAAGGATATCCTTGCACTCCCTTTAAGGGAATCAGAAAATGTAACCAGCAACCCTCCAATGCCAGGTTTCTATAGCACTCAGTGTGTGTGTATATATGTATATATATATATATATATATATATATATATATATATATATGTATATGCTACACGTGAACCTCCTGAGATTACGCAATTTGATTGGTTCGCTATCTCGGGATTTTGGGCAATATCCCATGATTGAGATCTCAAACTCGGGTTGTTGTTTTCGTCGCAAAATGTCGTCTCGTCACTTTGCGACGAAAGCGTTCTCTTATTTATTTTTAGAGTGTTCACGTGTAGTTTATACTAAAATAATTATTCACCTCAGGCTCCGTGAATAGTGGGGAATAGCTATTCCCCACTATTCACTTTGCCTTCGGTGAATAATTGATTCTGTAAATATACATCAAAGATGGCCACAGAGTTCATTCAGAGAGCGATTCTGTTTCTAATGATATGCGTAAATCTACGTGCTGTTTGCATATTGTAAAATAATAACGTCTTTGTGGGATTTAGAATGAAATATTATTTCATGGCTGTTTAGATATTTACAGATTTAAATAGAATGACATAATAAATAAAATAAGGATATTCCATGTTCTTTCTCCACGACGAATTACTAAGTAAAACACGGGACATGTATCCACATCATTTTATTCTTTACTTTCTTCCATAAATAAGGGTTTTTGAGGGTTTTTGTAATTTCAGGGAAGTCAAAAAAGCAGCTGCGGTTCTGTCCAGACACCTGACAAGACATGGCCAGACAGTTTAACCCTGGAAAAGCGTGTGTGCAGCAATTAAAACAGGTCCAATTAGTAGCTTTCAGTCTCATTAGTGCTTGCTCTTCTCTCCTCACTGGATTTGACAAACAGCCACTACAAACACCTGCCTTGAGCTGATGACTGTGTGTGTGTGTGTGTGTGTGTGTGTGTGTGTGTGTGTGTGTGTGTGTGTGTGTGTGTGTGTGTGTGTGTGTGTGTGTGTGTGTGTGTGTGTGTGTGTGTGTGTGTGTGTGTGTGTGCGCGCTAGTTGTGTCATACTGTGTCAAAAGAACAGGTGCTGTGCGATGTGAGCACCAAAACATTGCATGTACTGTATGTTTATGTTGGGGACCGTGTCGTGTGTAGATGACTGCGGGTAAGGTTTCCGCTGTGTGTGTGTGTGTGTGTGTGTGTGTGTGGCTCTTTTGGCTCCTGATTTAATGTGGCTGTGTGATCCCGCTGTGTGTGTGAGGTGCATTGTTGAGCTGCTGTCAGACGGGTTCTTTAATCTATCCGGGCGGCTTTGTAATTGGTCCACGGCACAGAGAGTGGACTCGGCTGCTGATATTACACCCGCTGGGGGAGGCTGGGGAAATAATAGGCTGGGTGGAGGATGGGGGGGGGGGGGGGATGACCGAGGTAGGGGTTCAAAGACCATGAAGGGGTGGGGGGGGTCCCTGTGTTGAGGGGTGGATGGAGGTGAGGGGGTAGTACTGGGGGGCGTATCTCGGGGAATTACGGACGGGGGCTCCGGCGTCACCCCCTGGGGTCGTTCCACCTCAATGCTCCGCCCGTTTAGCGGATCAATGCGGTCAGAACCAATTGAGTGGCTGTCGCGATGGATTCCAGCGACTGCCGCCGTGAGAGCTCTCCGATTTTCCATTCCAACGCGGCGCTGAGCCTCTTCAGCGTCAATGCCCCCCCCGAGAGAGCCGGGGCGGATCATAACTGATCACCCCCAACCCCCCCAACCCCCATGTTCACCGAACTCGCACTCCTCCACCCCATCCACCCTCAAAAGACCCTCACAGGACGGGAGGCTACAACGCTGAAAAAAATGACTATGCTGAAGGATCCTCTGAGGATTGATTCAGGCCATCGCTAAAACCTCAGCGAACGCATCCTGTCCTCCCCATCACCGTGAACCTCCCCCCCCCCACCCTCTCCCTCTCTCGTCTCTCTCTATCATCTCCCCACTCGTCCCCTTCATCGTCCCCCACCGAGGACAAAACACTTTGCAGGACTCAGGTGTCCTTTACACTGGGGACATGTCCTCACCACGTTTAGAAATTTCAGATTTTGTCTACATTAAGTGAAAATGTTCTGGAAAATAGCTTGCACCCAGTAATGTTAATTAACAAATTATAATGCCTAAAGGTTCATTTCCACGTGGAGAAAACCTACTAAGCAAAAAATAGGAGACATTTCCCCCAAAGAATAATGACCCCCCCCCCCCCCCCATTACATTGCCTTAAATTACGTATGTTGAAGTATTTCTGAACAGATTTTTCATCTGAGCCCTTATGTTCCCTACAATTTGCAACGCAAAGTGATTTCCGTTGCGGAACTTTATTTCGATTGGTTATTTTCCCATTTGAGCCCATCGTTTTTCATCGGTTCTATGCTAATATGAAATGGTCCTTTTCGTTTAAGGATTTAAAAATGTACCCATATCTTCACGTCAAAGGCATTCGGTTCCATTCCGTTGGCTAGGTGTAGGTGACGACAAGGACTGTGTCAACACACTCGCTCTGTGAGAAGAATGTGTTTGGAGTAAAACGCAGCCCAACTTTGAAACAACGGAATAACCTTCAATCTCTCTAGCGATCCACACGCTAGCTGCACTCCCGGCCGAGGCACTGCTAGGCAACCACATTTCGTGACCATGACGACTTCAATGATTTGCGTTGGAGGGCTGAAAAGAAAAAAAACGAATTAGCAACTGTATCAAATACTAACATCAGTAATCTATCCTGCAATCCTGGCAACGTTTCTTTGTTTGTTGTTGAACATAATTATACCCCCAAACAAACAATAAAGGAGCTACAAATGATATCTCAAATGCCTCCAGGGCTGTGTGGCAAACAGCTGTTCTTGTCAATCAAAGATCACAGCATGGGAGGGGGAGGGGTCAAGCACCTGTATCAATTCAATCTAATTCAGTTCAATCCAATTGCAGTCTCAAAGTGCTTAACAGGCCATACTTTTATAACATAAGTGACCCAAATGACACAGTATTATCAAAGAGAGGGACAGCATTCAGGAAAAATTAAGTACAGAATATCCTTTTCATTTAATCTATTTGATCATGTATGCAGAATTCATATCGTCTTTGAAATCTGAAAAGCACATATTTGTTAACTTCCTCATTGATAAATTGTGTATTTATGTTTAATTTCCATGCTTGTGCCTCTAAAGAAACAGCCTATTCCCTCCCTCCATTTAAAAACAAACATTTTACTGAAAATCCATTTCCACACTGCGTCACTAATCAAACAACAGATGCTGTATCATCCTTTCTCCCCAGTGCTGGTATCTCCAAACACTGCATACTGTTGTGCGTTCCAGCTTTTGTTCTTGTATACTCGCGCTCCGCTTGCTACACATTGTATTAAGGGATTGTATCATGAGGATTAAAACACACATAGCAACCAAGCTTTTATTTATCGCCTGCACATGATAACGTCCTCTCCAACATCAGTCTTTTACGTGCTCCATAAATATCTCTGCCCTGAAATTGGATTCAACCAATGTGCAACTCTTGTTTTTTCGTTGCCTCAGCGTGCCATTGGTAGATAATGAATCGCCTGTTCTATTCTTCACTTGTATGATACCACAGTGATTGAATCAGCCTGACCTTGGTTGATCGAAAAACAAACCTGTTTGCTTAATTCAAGTGGGAGTTGTCGTCTCTGCGGAGTTCGGTTGCCTGTGAAGGGCTTGTGCATGTTCTTCATGACATTATGGTTATTATTCAGAATAGTTCAAATCACGGAAATAAAAGGAACGACAGAAAATAATTTGTTCTGGCTTTTTGCTGGTAACCACTGGGCTCATGTGTTAGTATTAGGGGAGCAGTGGCTCAATCTCAAAAACTGTTGAGCAATGACGGTTGTTGACTACTGTGGACCCCTTTGTCGTTTTATTATTTCATACTATTAATTTGAAAACTCCAGTCCATGTAGCACCTATGCAGCACATCGGATCCCCATGCTTGAGGGGACATTATTATTGGCTTCAGTCTTTTGGCAAAGTGTTGACAATTATATTCACCCATGTTTATTTCCTTGTATATTTGGAAGACTTAACTCTGGGCTTCCCTCCCCTCCCCTTCTGTTTATTATCAGCTTGTGTGCTCCTTGGAGACCGCGGCTGTGATTAAGAACCAGATCATTCCTCTAAGCCAAGGTGGCCGGAGCTGGGTCTGAGACTTTGTGCTTTTAACTGGCTCTGCTAATGAGGTTCCTCGTTTCCAAAGCTCAGATAGAACATGAATAAACGTGTTCATTCTGTAGGTCTTGCATTACACGCTCAGTCGAAGGGAATATGTCTACAACAAACTGTTCACACTTGTGAGCCGCTCATTTGGCTGAGTTTCACAACACTTTTCTACGCTACACTATGCAGCGTGCGTATGCCTCATTAGGATATTTTTAGAGTCATACAGGATGTGTAGTTCTCTAGCATGTGTGATAATAAGTCCTCGATGATTGTGCACTCTATATTTATTTTGCAAACCACTTTCCTGGCCAATATGTTTATTAGAATGAATTAAAAACCATCCACTTACAAAGACCTTTTTGTTATTCAAATAAGGCGCAACAGCATTGTTGTGAGTATCATTCACACAATGAGCACAAATGTTCCAGTTTGATCATCCGTTGCCACAACATGAACCCAGACATAGCAGCAACAGAAGGCCTTGTAGCACAATGGGAGACCATCTTGGCTTGTGGTCATCATGCGTCAGTGAAAAAGTGCTGTTTTTGGACTTCTTTGTGAATTCTCTGTCTCAGGGGATTTTGCTCAGTTGAGAGAAAGCCTAAGAGAGAAATAAAGAAAGGGATAGGGAGAGAACACTACACATCCTTAATCATCTTCCCCAGCAAACATCAAACACGTCTGTGCACGATACCAGAGATATCGTCTTGAAACAGAATTCATCCATAATCTTCAAACTCAGCTCAACAATGAGCCGTGTACAAATGAATACATAGAGGCATAAATAGGCAGGCCAAGGTATAAGCTAATGGAGGGTATAAGAGCAGAGAGAGAGAGCAAGAGAGAGGGTAGGAGAGAGAGAGAATGGCCTATCAGCGAGAAAAAGATAGTCTTCAATATTAATTAATAATAAGCAATTAGTGCAGCCAAGCAAGTCTGTGCCAAGACGTAAACTAATGATGGATGAAGGCAATAAATCCTCATCACACACCGTCGGCCATTAACCCAGCAGCCCAGAATGACACAACTAAGACATGATATTATGCATTGTTACATTTAGCTGTTAGCTGTTCTACTCCCCTTTGCTTGTCATTCAATGCAAACTAAGAGCATGCAGAGAACTATCCGTGTAATTACCCCTTGCGGTGGAACCAATTAAAAATGTTAGTTCAGCAAAGTCATGAGTGTGAATTTGGGTGTGATGAGGGATGTGGGCCACGCAAAAGCCCCAATGGTGGGCAACAGACATTTAGTGTTAAAGACTGTTGCTTGTTTGTCTAATAATTAGCCTCTATGGATTTTTTTGACTCAATGTATAAAAAATGCCGTGAGACAAAATGGTTTATCTTCAGACAGTCAGCTGTTCTGGAATTACAGTAAACAGCTTTACTTTGGGAATCAGGACAGGTTCTTCGTTGAAGGGGATTATATATTGGACTTTGAAGGTACAGTAGCACAACTTATTGCATAAACTTTCCACATCAAACGCTGCTTTAAAAAAAAAAAATGGAATGTAGATAGTTCTTGCCGTGTATACATGTGTGGGTTTCACATATTAGTGCATCTGTCTGTGTGTGTCGGTGCCAGTAGTTAATCCATGGCTGTGTGTACACATTAAGCTGCTAGCTAATATATTTTTTTTGGCTGGATAGATGGACGTCACCAAAATAGTTATGCAGAAGTACACCAATTGCTCCTTACTTTCCGTCAAACAGTTCTGTATAAGCGGACTTCTTGGCACAGTGCTTCAGCAGCGACATGATGGGATTTGCTGCATTATGGGGCATGTTCTCACAGTGCTGAAGGAACCGGTTCCCTCCCCTCCCCCAGGTGATAACAAGGCACCCGCTCCTAGTATGCTTTAAGGAAAGACAAAAGCGTCCCCAACGTGGTAACGGTACTGATCCCCTCGACTTCCAAAGTGTTGATTATGCAATTGTGGTCGAGAGTTGACTTTCTGCACAGGAAACTATTAGATATTTTAGAACACTTTAAAATCGATCAATGCAAATATGATCCTTGGTCTAACGAGGGAAAAATAACGGGACTGAATTTAAAAAACAATCACATTGTACTTCCTGTGTGGTTATAAACTAGTGGGGTTTTTATTGATTATTTTGCTATCCATTTTCCTAACATTCTATTGCTTTTTTATTGGTATTGGAGACAGAGCTATGAAAAACAATGCAAACTAAGTATGGCAGTGGGAGACAGGAGTTGTGAGATTTTCTTTGTTTCGGGAGTAGAGAAAGGCTGGAACAAAAATACACTTTCCCAGCATTTCCTGACGGAATACTCATGTGAGTGTTTGACAAAGTTGTTAATTAGCTCTTCTCAGGGACCAAGCTTTCTTCTATCTAGCCATCCAACACAAATCCTTGTCATCCCAATTCAAATACATTACAGAAAGGGATTTAAATCCTGTGGATTCAGGGCTGTTTCGTTGTAGGTTTAGAAAGTTTGCCACTAGGGTGAACTTCTCTGGCTCTTATTCCCGTGAAGCATTAGAAATGGTTAAGGGATGGTTGTAGTAATATTGTAGTAAAATATAGATTATAATAATAAAGACTTTACCGTATTCAGATCTAGTGTTTTTGTTAAACTAAAGGATTGTTCGCAGATTGAATTGAAACACGGTTAAACACATTAGGCATGCTGCCTTTCTTGAACAACCTTGATCCACAGCATAGCATACCCTCAAAGACTTTATTTAAATACCCTTCATGCCCTCGAATAACAATTGAAGCAAGTGTGTTAGGAATCCATTCAAATTCATTTTTTATTATCAGACCCCAGAATTAAACTATTTACTGACACTGTAATCGTTGTGGGAGGATATTGCAGCGTTAGAATTTATTCGACATCTATTCTAATGGTAATTGATATCTATACTCCTCTGATTACTTTGACAGTACCACTCAGCCACGTGGATCAGGACAACAGGCCTGTGTCCCGTCAGCAATACCTGAGGAAAGTGCTGATCAGGGTCTTGCTTCATTGTAGTTATGCTGCACCTGATGCACCTCACACGTGCTATGATGCACATTTGAATGATTTAATGCTTTTTTTGTTTCGGACTTCAGTTTGTTTGTGGTGTGTTGTTTGAGAGGGAACAGGACAACCGTTAGATGCCATGGCGGGCCGTTTATTTTAAACACAGACACACCCAGATTGTGCCAACATAGAATGACCCACGTTCTATGTTTGGTACAGCACAACTTGGACAGCTACAAGCCAGGATGACAGGTGCTCAGCCATCATGACATCCCAATATAAAACCAGTCAACAGTGGCTTTTATGGAGACAACACTCAGATAAGGGCACCATGCCATGAAGAGGAGAATCCAGTCTCAGGAGAGAAAGGATTCTTCAAGCTATGTTAAATGAACAGCTAGGGAGGTTTTCTTGAGTGTAGAAGATGTCTTTATGCAAAGGGTGCTGAAAGGAAACACAATTATTGACGTAAACTGTTACATATCACAGTCACTTACAACACAAAGCTTCTCCCATGACGTATAGTAACATCTACTCCCATTAGGTATTGCAGACTTGCAGGCATGTCTGAAAGCAGCTTAAAAGCAAGCTTTTTCTGTTTTCTCCTTGCCATTTCTCTTTTTACCTCCCCGTTTCTGTCCTTCTATACTTCCACCCCTCACGTCCCTCCATCTTGTCTCTTTTCTCTTAGTTTGTCTTTCACTTATTAATAAAACAATATGACGAAATTCTGTCTGCAGTGTGCCATGGCACATTCTGTTTTCCTAGGCTCTTTCCCTTGGGCGTTGTTTTATGCAAAATGGATTAATTGTGTGTTTCTTTGGAATTTACTGAGAATAGTCATCTCCAAAACATTCTCCCAAACAAATCGAAAGCTTTTCCCTGGAGCAAGCCGATATCGACTGGTTTTTGAGTAATAGTCTGTAAATCTAACTACAACTAGAAGTTCAGCAGATATTCTCTCCCTTGTTTCCGCTGAATTCCCTTTGCTCTGGTTGTGAGGTGCCTCTGTCTGAGCAGGAACAAGCCTTTTGTTTTAATTGAAAGAAAGCGCAGCTGTTTGTTCATTAAATGTTGTTTTGAAGGTGTGGTTTCTCCTGTCTCCGTGCAAGTTGCTCTATCGAAATGTGTCGAGGACCAAAGCGGAATGCGAGTCAGTAGAACGTTTGGAGTAATCGAAATTACCTTCTTGAATATCACACTATAAGCCTATTCTGGTTCTGAACACCAGATTCATTTACCACAACAAGTTACTAGTGATGATAGGCATCAATTCTCCTTACTCTAATTTGGTAAAGTGAGAATAAATAATATGCAAAAATGGTATTATGCCATTAAATATACCCTGTCACAACTGTCGACAGAATAGTTTTTTGACAGGCATTACTCATGGTCTCCACACAAATGCATTTTTTTTTAATGCATTCCCCGTTTTGTGTGTGTGTGTGTGTATGTGTGTGTGATGCACAGAGCATCAACGCACATGTGTGAGAGGGGAGCTGACAGGTGAAAAATCAGTGGCGTGATGATTGCGGTTGTCTACTGAACGGAAATAGAATGATTTGTGTTATTTCTCCATATATTTTTGATGTGTGTGTGAGCATGTATTAGTGACTGTGCATGTGTGAGTGTGGGAGATCGTGTGTGTGTGTGTGTGTGTGTGTGTGTGTGTGTGTGTGTTTGGTGTGTGTGCAAGTATGAGTGAATGTGTATGTGTGTGAGTATGTGCATGCTTTTGTGTGTGTGTTCCAAAGAATCAAAACACAACAGAAGCTCCGCTGTATTATCTGCTGGAAATGTGATTTCTGCACATGGGACCATAGTCACTTCAGCATCGTTCTGATCATTTCTATGCAAGAGGAAAGCCCTCCAAACTGCAACCCCCCCTGCCTGCAGACTCTCCCTCGGAACTGCTGCAAAATAATTATTTTCCAGCACAGCAATATTCGTCTTCATTATAGTCAGTACTATCGTGTTTTAAGGTGATGCTCAGATAATATACTCATTCTGAAGGAGCCCCCCACACACACACACACACACACACACACACACACACACACACACACACACACACACACACACACACACACACACACACACACACACACACACAAAACAGCCAATGCTTCTCCAAGCCTTTTCATGGTAAGAAGTAATTTGTTGTTTAACAATATGGCAGCATCTCAGCAGCTCTATATGCGCGTGTGTGTGTGAGTGTGTTTGTCTCCTACCCCCCTCAACCCAACAAGGTGCCTGATGCTTGTATCTATTCTCCGATGATATCATTAGAGGGAGGGTGGTGCTCTAGGCCAACATATGGACATAACTGCTGCTCACGTCTCTTCTCTGTGATTTAAATAAAGATCCCGACTAGTACCAGTGTGGGAGCTTGCTCTGACAAAGACACCTGCATGTCGATAAGACACACACGCACATCAACACACACACACACACACACACACACACACACACACACACACACACACACACACACACACACACGTACACTGCACAGTGGGGTTGTTTCACTCTGCGGTGAGATTTTAATTATGATGAACGGCTGTACAAATAAACACAACACGTACACGCACGCACATATACACGTGAACACACACACACACACACAAACACAAATGGATGTTGGAGTGACTATCTGGAGTAGAAAGGCAGACACTTTGGAACTCTCCGCTCCTACCACTGGATTTATATGATCATTTCTAGATCTCTATCTATTGTCTTTTTGGAGCACAGAAAGTCGTTTTGTAAATTGTTAATTGATTGTAGGATATTATTGGAATGGGATTGAATGTCAGTTCATTTTCCAACGGTTTTAATGGTTATTGGTTCTTACGTAGCATTGTTCTTATTAATATTTTCTCATTCCCCGCTGTGCAGCCTTGACACAAACACCATTTCAAACCTTATTTAAATGTATGAGCAAAGGGCCATTTTCCCTCTCTATTCTGATTCAGCTCGTGTTTCAGAAACATATTGATCCCAGACCTCGACCAACCAAAAGGAAAAGCACTCATGTTTTAAAGTACTGGCCTGGGAATAATTTAAACCATTTAGATGTTTCAACGTAATTGTTGGCTTTTAATGGACGCACACGTTCACATTCAATAAACACAGCAATCGTATGCTATCGGAATAATAAACACAGCAATCGTATGCTAACGGAATAGTTTTTAATACAACACATTCTAAAGGTCAGTGCCATTTTGCTAGAGACAATAAAACAACGGGATTTTGTTCATTCCTACTTTGTAGTATTCCCACAGAGCAGAACGTAGGACGATATAAAGATTGTCGACTTACTCTGTATGAAGATACTTTTTATTAAGCCTCAGGCATGCCTTGCTCTCCTAATACATAAACCGTCTGTGATTATTATCTGCATGCGTCCCTTTCCATTTAGGGAATCTAATTGAGAGGAATTATGGGGTTTTACACTGTAACCATGAGATGAGCTGTCTTCTTTTTTAATCTAACTCTATAACATCTTTTTATATCAAGGAAAATAAAATGAATCCCCATTTGAACGCATAAAAAATACAATTAAGTAGAATAACGGTTTATCTCTTAGGGGTTCTTATCGTCCAGAATTCAGGAACAAACTGGACCCTATAGGAGCGTCTGAGTGGAAAATAACTCTTGAAAGACGTGGAGTTGAGTTGGTGAAACTCCATAGGAGGAATGTAAGGGCTCCAGAGAAATAAAAGTTACACAGAGAGGGGGGGGGGGGGGGAAGAGAGATTATGTGCTTAGGAGAACCGTACACGGTGAACCCAATGACTACGTTCTCAGGGTCTCCAACTCCAAGAGAAAGATGAGGATAAAATGTGTGTAACAGCTGGGCACCGCAGCATTAGCATCCAACCATTCTTCACCACCCACCCCCACCCTACTTGATCGTACAAACAGTCCCCCTACTGCTCCGGCTCGTCTGCACAGGCTGGCTGCCCAGATAAAGCCCAGCCCTCAGAAGGGTGTGTGTGTGTGTGTGTGTGTGTGTGTGTGTGTGTGTGTGTGTGTGTGTGTGTGTGAGTTGCATCGGAAGCCTGATTATTCTTAGTGGCAGATTGAGAGTGTTGTTCGGAGATGCCTTGGTGGGCCGATCACTAGTGGGGCTCCGCGCTTGTGTGTGTGTGTGTACATTTATGTGTGTGTGTGCGTGTGTCTGTGTGTGTGTGTGCGTTTCTATGTGAATGTCTATGCATTTGCGCATGTGTGTGTTTGTGTGTGTGTGTGTGCGTCTGAGCGTGCGTGCGCGTGTGCATGAATGCTTGGCTGCGTGCGTGTGTATTCTGCTGTGCAGTCCAAGCAGGCAGCAACATAAATGGGTCCACCCTCACTAAGGTATACACTGTCTCCACCTGTCCCCCTGAGCTCGGCCCAGAGTGAGCGAGGCAGCGAGGGAAGGGAGGTGGACAAATAGCAGATGGCTGCTGTTGTGCAGACAGAAAACCGCGGTGGAGGGGGGGGGGGGGGAGACAAAAAGCGGGGAAAGCGTATGGAAATGTGACATATTGTTCCAATAGATTAGAGTATAATAGACGCACACGTCAGTGCCTGAATCACCTGCCGGAACCTAGATGGCGGTATTTGCTTCCCGGGGAACCACCACATTTTAACGGTAAAGTGAATACAGAAGACCAACTAAAGAAGAGAAGATAGCATCATGTCCTATTTCGATCACTTCATCATGTTATTCTTCAGTCTGCGTTGGGAGACAAGAGCAGTGTGTTACCTGAATACGGTTCTCCATAAGAAAGGGCTTGATGCAGCCAGCCAGCCCTCCCACACACCCAGGGCGTGTCTTAACTGCTGTTCTATTGACTTCCCAGACTCCTCACCTCCGCCCCGGTCGAGAGAGAGAGAGAGAGAGAGAGAGAGAGAGAGAGAGAGAGAGAGAGAGAGAGAGAGAGAGAGAGAGAGAGAGAGAGAGAGAGAGAGAGAGAGAGAGAGAGAGAGAGAGAGAGAGAGAGAGAGAGAGAGAGAGAGAGAGAGAGAGAGAGAGAGAGAGAGAGAGAGAGAGAGAGAGAGAGAGAGAGAGAGGGTTGTGATGGCCACTACTGTTTGGAAGTGGATAATGGATTATATATGTTATGTGCCATTATTTTTCTCTATGTGCACCCCTAACCCATATGCTGATTAATGCTGATTTATGCCTCATTATGGGGATTTATAATGGGTCTGTGTGAGTGCTGCTGACTGCTGCTGAAAAGGCAGAGAGGAATTCTTCTTTCATGGCCAACGCTCGCGCTCACATCGCACATCTGTGAGCAGCGAATCAAACCTCTGAACTCCTCCACATCTTTCTCCTGGCGAGGTCCAAACTTTAAAGAGGAAATAAACGCAGGCAATTATTTATAGTAATACACAAGTTTATCAGCCTCTACCTGAAAGCTGCTCTTTTGACCCACGTCCAACAGGCACCTTTTCTGAATTCACAACCAAAATAATTATAGACTGTTCAACCTCAAGTCATTCAACCACGGTGCATATCTCTGCACCTGGCTGCAGCTGAGTGAATGGACCTGTTTATGGTCTTTACCATAAAGCTATCCATGCATCGCTTGACTGTATAGGATAGGTCAGGCTATAAAGGATACCATGCATGGCATCCCATTCCGAGTCCCATTCCTTGATTTACCACTTGCTCTACGCACACCTTTTTAATAGGTGAGACGACGATGGTAATGACAGAGCACCTGCATCACCGGGGCAGCTCCCACCCGGTGGGGGGGCGGTGTTATGACCCGTAACAAATGAGTTCTACACCTGAGAGAGGCTTACGACCGGTCTGACGATCAAAATGTCAAAGCGTTGATCCTGTTTACATTTATTTCTCTATCAATGTCCGTCTCTGTTACTACTTCTTTATTGTCTCTCTCTCTTTCTTTCTCTCTCTCTCTCTGTCTCTGTCTCTGTCTCTCTGTCTCTCTGTCTCTCTCTCTGTCTCTCTGTCTCTCTGTCTCTCTCTCTCTCTCTCTCTCTCTCTCTCTCTCTCTCTCTCTCTCTCTCTCTCTCTCTCTCTCTCTCTCTCTCTCTCTCTCTGTCATGCTCCATTCATTTGTATCTTTATCCAAGGCTGCAGTCAAAAATAGATTGTGAGTGGCCACTGGTTAGAAAAGCGCTACATAAATGCAGTCCAATTTACCATTTCCCATTTGCTATACTAGCAGGGTCAAGTTTACTCAACCTGCTACCTCATCGAAAGCATCCTACTGCAGTGTCAAGAACTACAGGCCAGCCTCCCTTCCTCTCTCTCTCTCTCGCTCTCGCTCTCGCTCTCGCTCTCGCTCTCGCTCTCGCTCTCGCTCTCGCTCTCTCTCGCTCGCTCGCTCGCTCGTTTGCAATACAACTCGGCCCAAGGACGTGTCGTATCTGATCCTGACATTGTCTCTGCCCACGGCTATTGTTTGCAATTGTGTTTTCACTGCAGTGACGGGCGGGGGTAGGGTTTTGGGGGGGGGGGGGGTTCTGTCAATTATAGCTCCTGTCCATGGATGTTGTCCCGCACCGGGAGGACTTAAAGACTTAGCCCCTGGACCCCACCGGCACTTTTAACGTGCGGTACAACCTTTCTTTTCTTAATCTTTATATTTCGGTGGAGGTGGGGGTGATGGTGGGGGGTGGTGGTGGTATTCGGGGTGGTGGTGGTGGGCGAGGTGATGGTGCTCGGGGTGGTGATGGGGGGGGGGGGGGTCGGTGGTGGTCGGGGTTTGTGTCTTGGCATGGCCACTGACTTGCAGGCGTCTCTCTCTTGTGTTGACAACCAACCTCCATTCACTCAATCACTTATTAATGAAGAAGCTAGTTCTTTCATGAGGTCAGATGGAGTGTGCCAGAGCGCCCATATAAGGAAAGAACATGCTTCCTGCAGCGATACAGAGGAAATGCGTGTCTCAAGGCTTTGTATATATAGCGTTATGTGTACAACGCTATGTTGCTTTAATGGACTTCCTGTGAATATTGAACTCCCACAGAACACACATTGCATTTAACAGCTGATGAGACAGATGGATGGAGAAGTCATCTCTCCGGGAGATCAGAGCCCTATTTCAGACGGAAATACAATCAAAATAGAGGCGAAATGGGCCACTAATTCACCTCCTGTTTAGAATAACAAGACAGCTTGAAGGCTCCCTCAGAACTCTCAGAATTCTAACTTTAATGTCAGAATTCTGACTTTAACGTCAAACCTCTGAGATTAAACAAAAAAAATAAATGTCCAAGTGTCCCTAATCCTCTTCTGTATACCAATATACAGTACAGAGCATTACTTTGTTATAAGATGCCGGATGCTTATTTTGGTAGTTTGAAGCGTTACTGTGGACCTCGATCAATCAAAGGGTTCCTTATCGACGGTGCGCTAGCCTTCAGACTGGCAGTGGCAGTACTCCCGGGCACTCAGCAGAGACACCTTTCAGGGACACTCACACAACGGGAGGCTGAGTCTCACACCTGCAAGCCGCCGCGGTCGTTTCGGTAAATGCAGACAAAGACTTCGGGATTTTCCTCTGCTGTGCGATAACCGTTGTCCGGTTGACAGAATCAAAACAAGCATCTCGTCTAAGTGCTATGTCTATTTACCCCACACACACACACACACACACACACACACACACACACACACACACACACACACACACACACACACACACACACACACACACACACACACACACACACACACACACACACACACACCTCCCCCCCTACTTCGACAGACTGTCAGACTGAAGGAATGCTCCATTCGGGGGGATTTGCTCACGAGTCCATGAATCACTGACAGGGACGCCCTCGCTGCGTTCTGTCCCGATGCAGAGGGGCGGTAATGGGGTCCTATTAGGCACACAAACATCAGACCGAGCACAGACTCAGCTCTCTGCCTGCGCCCCAAGTCAGGGCCGAGTGCATCTTGGCTGCTCCGGGGTCTATTATGGACCCCCCCCCCCCCCCCCCACCGACAAAAAGACCAACCATGGCTTTCTTATTCTCTTTCTTCTCCTATCCTCTCCCCTCCCCCAATTTCACCTCTCTCCTCCATTATGGTTCACCTGCACAACCCCAACCCCCTCCCACTGCATTCATTCCCCCCCCCCCCCACACAACCCCTCCCCCTCCCCCCTCCCGCTGCATCCATCGCCCCCCCCCCCCTCCCCCCCCCGAGCAGCTTCATCACCCCTTCAACCAGAGCCCTCTGACTTTTCATCTGTTGGGGTTGGGGGTAGGGGTTGGGTGGTGTGTAGGAGTGGGGGGGGTGGCGCGTGACCCTCCACACCCCCTCCACATGTTGTCTCAGCGAGCTGTCACTCGCTAGATAGACCCACCATACCGATGACCCTCCTGTGCTCCATCCACGCCTCTGTCAACTTACATACTCCCTCCCTCTCCCCTCTGGTTCTCCTTCTCAATAGCTCCCTATCCTTGCTCGCTCTCTCTCTCTCTCTCTCTCTCTCTCTCTCTCTCTCTCTCTCTCTCTCTCTCTCTCTCTCTCTCTCTCTCTCTCTCTCTCTCTCTCTCTCTCCGTCCCAGCCTGTGTAATTTAACCCATGTGAGCAGCAGGTCGGCCAGTATTCATAAATGATGGCGCCTGCCCAAGTTTGGTTTCGCTGATTGCCTGTGTGCGCCTGCATCGGGCGTTTCTGGGTCAATGAGAGGCAGCCTCTGGATCAGCGCCCCAAATGACCCCCGAGACGGAATCATGCAGCAGGGCCACTTACTCTGTCAAATCCCCCCCCCCCCCACACACACACACACACACAGGAACACACGTACAGAAACAAACACAAACACGCAGGAACACACACACAGGAAATCCAGCAAACACACACACGCAGGAACACAAACACACACAAACACAAACACGTAGGAAAACACACACACACAGACAAGCACCTAGGAACACACACAGACAAGCACGCAGGAAAACACACACACACACACACATGCAGGAACACACACACACAGACAGGAACACACACACACACACACACACACACAGAGGAACACACAAACCCAAACCCAGGAACAAACAAACACACACACACAGGAACACAGAGCCCACACACAGAGCCCACACACAGAGCACACGACACAAACAAACACACCAACACACACACATGCACATACACTTACAAGTGCAGCACATACACATGCTGCACATACACATACGTGCACATACATACACACACACAAACATCCATGTTTATCAGGGTTGAGATGCATGCACAGCCCCCCACTGTTTACAGAATAATCCCCTCGGCGATGAGCAGAAGCAAAGCGATGAACATGCTATCAGCTGTGTTCAGATGGTTATTTAATTGATTTTGATTAAATTTCTACTTAATCTTTGATCCTATTGTACCACAACAGCATAATTTCAAGTCTTTCTTCGTCTCTGTGGGCTAGATGGTAATATCTCATGGTCTTTGACTCATGAATCTCAATACCCACTATGCCATTTACCGCCGTCTCTTTATTTTATTACATCAAGGAGCAAGAAAAGCTGACCGCCTAGAAACTACAAGGTAGGCAGTTCATGTTAAAAAAAGTGCAATGCTAAGGAAACTGCTTTTGGCATAATTGACCTTTTATAATTGAGAGAGGCAGTTTGTCTTTGTACAATGTGTGAAAAGTCACAAATGGCAATAATGCGTTTGTATTTACTCTAAAAATAGTAACAATTATTGAATTGCTATTAAATACTTAGATAATAGAAATGTATAGGTCACCTATGAGTCTGATAGTGCCTCTGTATTATTCTACTTACTATACTGTACTATTGTGGTAAAACGCAAGCTAAACAAACTGCTATTTCTTGCATTAATTCAGTCGGGCAAATGTTAGTCTCCAATAAGCTGAAATCGTATGGATTCCCTTTTTATGAAGCTATAAAACCAACTAAAGCCAATAGCTTTTCATGGCAGTATGGAATTCTGTGAATTATATAACTTTGATGTACTCTTCAAACTGCAATCCCAGGATCTTTTAGTCATCATACTTGGTGTTTCCTGTTTTATTGTCTGAGACAAATCTGTCAAACTTTGAAGTCATAACACCGTGTTTGTCAAGTGAAAGGTAGACGACTGGCTTGCCCTCTGTCTGTTTTGATATTCCATACTTGATGTGCCACTCGGACAACTCAAGAGACACGGGTCCCTCCATCTTGAGACACTCACTTCAAATAGTATTATGTTTTAAAAGATGAATCTCGCCCTGTTTTCCTCCTTCAGTGGGATTTGCGCTACGGGTTTAATGGCTTATTGAGCGTGCAGCACACACCCTTGGCGACAGCCAGTCAGAGTTCCCTCCACCACCAGTCGGACTGCCGCAGTACTGGGTTGGTGGAGGTTAGTGGGGTGGCTAGGGGGTTCAACTCCCAGCTCAGAGGTTCTCCATCCCCCATGTCCAAAGCCTACCTGTCTGCCTCCCGAAAAAAGCAGAGGGATGCTCGCACACCTGCTCTGTCAGAAGCAGTATCTGATTCCAATGTTAGTCACTAAAGTTAGATGACTAAACAGTGCTTACTAAAATAGAAAGCAGGCAATCGCTGCAGCAGACAGCCGGTAAGTACCTGTGCTGGTTAGGCACTAGAAAAATCCTCTCGACAGCACCAGTGCTATGAATTCCCAGAGGGCTTTCCAAGCTGTACAGTGGTCCTATGTCCTTAGTAAATGTTCCGGTGTGGACAAAGATTTATACCTACACCGATTGCGATTGCTTCTTTAAACTCTTTCGAATGGGTTGTAAACTTTATTCCAAAGTGTGTGTTCCCCCCGTGGCGGTGTGAATCATTCTGCTGGGGTTTGGGGGTGGCCAGCTAGGTGATTAAGCCACAGCCCAGGGAACAGTTGAGTCAGTGAGGCTCTGGTGGCTTAATGAGGGTATCAGCTATAATCAACTCCGGTCAAAAGGTTTGGACAGCCTTTAGGAACCCTGTGTGTGTGTGTGTGTGTGTGTGTGTGTGTGTGTGTGTGTGTGTGTGTGTGTGTGTGTGTGTGTGTGTGTGTGTGTGTGTGTGTGTGTGTGTGTGTGTGTGTGTGTGTGTGTGTGTGTGTTGCAATGCAGTAGGTAGGTTAATACATTTATCCTTGACTAGGAAGCTCTGTGGTGGATATAAACAGTTTCCTTTGTTGACACTTGCATGTCGTTAGATTCCTCTTCAGCATTTGGATGGAAGCGGATATTACAGAGGACGGGAGAATGAGGGAACAAGACAGGGAGAGAGGGGGAGAGAGAGAGAGAGAGACGAAAAGGTCTCAACAAGTCTTGGACATCCTCATCCTTGTAACTATAAGGTCACCTAAAAGGTGTGTGTGTGTGTGTGTGTGTGTGTGTGTGTGTGTGTGTGTGTGTGTGTGTGTGTGTGTGTGTGTGTGTGTGTGTGTGTGTGTGTGTGTGTGTGTGTGTGTGTGTCTTGGTGTGTGTGTGTGTGTCTTGGTGTGTGTGTGTGTCTATGTGTTCATGACTGACTCAGCTTGTACATGTCCATGTAGTTGTGTGCCTGTGTGTGTTTGAGTGGGCCCTGCTGTGTGTCTGGTGCTTTCTGCGTGTGTTACGTGTGTGTGTGTGTGTGTGGGTGATGAAAAAAAGTTTTCAAGCACCATGCAGACACAGTCAGGGCTTGAAGACCATTGTTTTAAGATCCATGCGAGTGAATGTAAGGCTTTGGGCTGTCGCATCCTTCCTTTGAAGTCTCTTGCCGTAGCAGACAAAAACCACCGACTGTGTTTCGAATAGAATAATAATATCGTTATCTTTTGCTTTTGTGATGGGAAGCGTGACGGCTCCAGCTGATTGGTGCATGAAAATGCTATTGCAAAGGATTTACATGTTTTTGCATTTTGCAAAACATCATGTCCCGAGGGGCATTAGAAAACAGGGCCTATTTTTCTTGTGTTTTGACCCTAATGTAGAGTATTATCAATTAAAAGTAATGTATCTGAAACTTCATACATTATTTCAGTTTATATCCCTTTCCACGTTATATACGTTCACGCATACATCCACGGTGAGAAGATTCGTCCCTTTCAGCACCACGGACAGCGACTTCTGAGCAATTATTTCCAGCATGATCATCTCTTCCAGTCTCCCTTATTAGACCGTCAAAAGCCAAGCGGTGGGGAACGATGGTCTCTCTCTCTCCGCTAACCATGCCTAGCAACATATGCCTACAGTACAAACCATCATATTTCCACTTAAAAGTCCCAAGATAATGGATATATTTTTTCTCATGCGGGTTGATTTCAATGCAATATAGAAAAAATAAAAAGCAGTGTCTTTTAGCATTTTTTTGTTTTCGATTGGTTTGGAAGTGCATTGGGAATGATGGAAGATGGGGGTGTAAAGGACCATAGAGGGTGTTAAGGACTATAAATCCCGGGAAATGCAAGTGTAGGTCGTCATTCTAACCCCTCTAGAAAGACATCTTGTTGTGCATAAATCCAAATTAAGGAAAGGACGCGAGACTTGGCTTAATTTGCTCCATTAGGTCGTGCTTTAAGACGTACACAGTGTCAAATAACCCAATCCCTCGAACTATTAATTACAATTCCCAAGTAGAAGCCAAACGCGATGTTAAGGCGACAGGGCAGATGTGCAACATCTCATCGTTGTTTTGGACCGACGCCATCCGGCCATCCATCCTCTTGACTCCCCCAGCTCTCCCTCCCCTGACGAAACCTCAAAGGAACACGGCGGCAGTCCCTTCCCTTTTTACCTCCTCCCCTTCCTCCCCTCCCCTCTCCCACCTCCCCTCCCCTCCCCTACCATTGGATTTGAATAGCGAGGATTCTGCGCGCATCTGCGCTCTTTTGTTCAGTAGCGCTCGGCTGCTGGAGAGGTGAGCATCAGTCAGTCCGGCTCTCAGCACTTCTCGTCTCGCCACGCGCTTCAGGAGAAGACGCAGAGCTCGAGAGAGAATACATCGCAGGCGACAGTGGGGGGTAGTGTACCTATACACAATTATTTTGCTTTGTTGAACACTTCCGAGAGGTTTTAAACCCCCGTTGGATTGTTCAACTCTTAAACCGTGGCCAGCGGAGACACGGAACACCTGCACTGTATCGGAGGAGCGACATTCCGGTGAGGCTGCAGCCCAGCTCTGCATTCCTGTGGTCCTGAGCCTGGCACCGTGTCGT
Source organism: Gadus morhua (assembly GCF_902167405.1). NCBI lineage: Eukaryota > Metazoa > Chordata > Actinopteri > Gadiformes > Gadidae > Gadus > Gadus morhua. The sequence continues at coordinate 26,811,108 of NC_044059.1, read as the reverse complement.
TAGGCGCTTCTCTTACCCCCCAGCCCGAAAGGTGAGCAGGTTGTGTTTTATCACTTTGTTCCGCAAGTCTGTACATGTAAAGGGCGCTGTCGACGCCTGGAGACGACCGTGAGGTCATGTTAGGTTGCGCTGTGGTTTTGGGCTGTGTGGATCAGGTCAAATCAGGTCTAATCTGAGGGGTTGGTACACGCAGTGTGAACACGGGTCAATAAACGACCATCCGTCTGCATGTAGTGGTGTCTGAGACTGAAAGACTACAGCCATGAACAACACGTAACACAAGTTCTGTTGGAATACAGTGGGTTGCGTTGCTGTTGATCGGAGATCGTTCCTCTCCAGCTAATTTCGTGTTCTAGTCTTATTCAAAACTTTTCCACAGATCCTTTCCGTCAAATTAATCGTAAGTGTTTTTTTTATAATCTCTATTAAACCGCACGACGGTTAATATCAGGCCTGCAGCTTCCAGATGCTGCCGATTGTCTTTCTATAAATCCCTTTATTGATATGTTTCATTGCAGCAGATATCAGGATGATTTGACTTAATTGCGCGCGCTGTAGCAGGACTCTAGGCTAAGATAAGGGAACATAATTAGGCCCTCAAGTAACGCGATGTAATTGGCTCGACTGATCCGGGAGCCGACCATCCCTCAGGTCTCAAGGGGTTGTTTTAATAATCCCCTCCGCTCGAAGCTATACAAATAACAAGGGAGACACAGGACACGACAGGGGTTTTAGCGCTATCTATCAGGATTCCGGCATCACAACATCTCGTCCCGACTCCTCCGTCAGCGGGGAGCGGAGCAGCTCTCTCCCCTCCGGGAGATGGGGAGATGATGGGGAGCGGGAGGTTGAGATGCGACAGGCAGCCGAGCCGCCGTCACCGCTGTCAGTAAATCCCCCTCGCTGGAGCTCGTCGGGGACCCGAGACGTTATTATCAGGAATGCCACTTGTTCCGTTGTCGAGATTATTTTTGTTCGAGGAAAACTTTGCCGTCGCGCAAATCCTCTCTTGCACTCGTCAGACTGATGGAAGTGACACATGTCTATGGCTGCTCGCCTCCCGCTGTTCCTTTGCCTCGGTAGTAGCGCAGCAACAACGACGATAAGGATAGGGGTTGGGGGGGGATAAACACACCAAAAATTACATATATATTCTCCTGCATCTTTTTGGAATTTTCCGAGGGAAGAAAATCGATCTGTCGAATTTGGACGTACGCCACTTCAAGCCCGTGCCATTTAACTTTCCCACATTTTGGCAGGCAGTTCTTCGAAACGTTTACAGATAGAATATTTGGGCTCTACATGCTTCCCTGGCTGCCTCTGGCTTCCCATGTGGTTACCTATTCGCTCCCTCCTCTCTCTCTCTCTCTCTCTCTCTCTCTCTCTCTCTCTCTCTCTCTCTCTCTCTCTCTCTCTCTCTCTCTCTCTCTCTCTCTCTCTCTCTCTCTCTCTCTCTCTCTCTCTCTCTCTCTCTCTCTCTCACTCTATTACTCTATTACTCTATTACTCTTTTACTCTATTACTCTTTTCGCATATCTGAGCGCTGAGCCCTTCTCTCATTAAGTATGTGTGCAGCTTTTCTTATTACACACACACACACACACACACACACACACACACACACACACACACACACACACACACACACACACACACACACACACACACACACACACACACACACACAGCCCTTTGTCCAACCTCTGGCACCGTTTCCCCTAAGGCTCCCTCCATATATATAAATCATTTATATGTGTATACATTTATACATGTATATCGGTTTAGTTTGTACTTTGTAGTGTAGTGTATGTAGTGAGTCTCGGTGTGTGTGTGCATGTGTGTGTTTGTGTACGTGTGTGAATGTAGTGTGAGTCTCGGTGTGTGTGTGTGTGTCTGTAGTGTGAGTCTCGGCGTGTGTGTGCGTGTATGTGTATGTGTAGTGAAAGTCTCTGTGTGTGTGTGTGTATGTGTTTGTGTGTGTGTGTGTGTGTGCGTGGGTGCAGTAGCTAGTGTTTGGCAGATTGATCAAGAAGGATGGCTGCTGTTGCCCAGCTGAGCCAGGCCACGCAGAGGAGGAGATCAGAAACAGCCAGCTGAATAATTCATCCTTTGTGTTAAGATGAGCTGTTCCCTGCACACCGGTCTACCAGCCGCGTTCGACGCTGTGTGTGTGTGTGTGTGTGTGTGTGTGTGTGTGTGTGTGTGTGTGTGTGTGTGTGTGTGTGTGTGTGTGTGTGTGTGTGTGTGTGTGTGTGTGTGTGTGAGTGTGGGTGTCTGGGTGTATGCGTGTGCATGCATGCACATGTGTGTGTGCTTGTGTGTCTACATGTGTGTGTGTGTGTGTGTGTGTGTGTGTGTGTGTGTGTGTGTGTGTGTGTGTGTGTGTGTGTGTGTGTGTGTGTGTATGTATGTGCATGCATGCACATGTGTGTGTGCTTGTGTGTCTACATATGAGTGTGTGTGTGTGTGTGTGTGTGTGTGTGTGTGTGTGTGTGTGTGTGTGTGTGTGTGTGTGTGTGTGTGTGTGTGTGTGTGTGTGTGTGTGTGTGTGTGTGTGTGTGTGTGTGTATGTATGTGCATGCATGCACATATGTGTGTGTGTTAGTGTGTGTGTGTGTGTGTGTGTGTGCGCGTCTGGATCCAGTGGTCGACACTGTGTCCCTGGACGCTGGTTCACACTCGCTCCATAATGTAAGGCATTACTCTGTAATAACAAAAACCTTTCAGACTCGAGAAGAAAACACTTCAGCGCTCTTCGATGGCTCCACTCCAACAATGGCCAGGCACCAGAACAGTTTATAAATGTTGTCATCACACCCCAGAAGAGAGAAAAAGGAGAGACATAGAGAGACTGGAAGAGAGAGACATAGAGAGTAGAGAGAGGGAGAGAGAGTATAAGAGAGAGACATAGAGAGAGTAGAGAGAGAGTGTAGGAGAGAGAGAGAAATTGAAATAGACATTGATCTGTTAACATGTTGTTATCACAAATCTTCATTATATTCCCTTTTCTCTGTTCAGATGCCTGCAGCTTACTGCTGGCATTTGCAGAGTGAGACTTGAACAAAACCAAACACAGCCCAGGCTGAACTTTAACAGTGCCCGCATGGTGGCATTCGTATTGATTCTGAACTGTGATAATCTCAATTAGAAATAACGATTCTGATACCATTGGCAGGTACCGAATGTACCCAGTGTACCCAGTGTACCCAGCTGACAGGAAGTGTCAGGGTGATGGAAGAGGCCTCGGGGGATGTTTGTTTTCACTCTCAGTTTGTCTGGCCACAGTGTGATCATGTCGTTCCTCAAACCAAACGTGATGAAAAACATCTCCAATACTAATGAACCTCCTATCCTGTGCTTTTCTAGGGATACAGGAGAGAGAGAGAGAGAGAGAGAGAGAGAGAGAGAGAGAGAGAGAGAGAGAGAGAGAGAGAGAGAGAGAGAGAGAGAGAGAGAGAGAGAGAGAGAGAGAGAGAGAGAGAGAGAGAGAGAGAGAGAGAGAGAGAGAGAGAGAGAGAGAGAGAGAGAAATTAGCAAAGATTTACTCAACCCTGATCCAATTAAAGCGAGCAAACACTCACAAACCACCCACGCCTCGACGTAATCTGGTTTCATTGTTTCTAAATGATAGCGCCTCTTGTTCAGGCTTATTTATCAGCTCGCTCGCGCCTCCAGACGCCAGCCTCTACGTACGGGACTCGGTGGCCTGTGTCTGAGGCTCTCCGTGGCTGTGTGTCTCGCTCCCAGACCCTCCGTGTCTCCACGCCTCCGATTGCGTGAGGCGGAGGGCGGTTTCATCAGCTCTGACGATCGCCCCCCCCCCCCCCCCCCCCCCCCCCACCACCAGCTTTTTAACTGGCTTGATTGACGTTTCAGCAGGAGCCCTGGCTTTCCTCGGACCCCCATCCAACACACAAACAGCCTCGCACAGACGGAGTAGTGGACTGTCACTTGCTACCTTTGCTGGATTTTTTTATTTGTTCAATTCTTAGTTTGGCACACGGCGACCTGCTCTTTGCACTGCGGCAACACTGGAAGTGTTCGTACACCCCCTCCTCTCTCCTGCCTCCTCCATCACCTCCTCGCACTCCTCCCCTCTCCCGTCTCCACCACCTCCTCCCCCTCCTACGAGCCCCTCCCCCCTCCTCCTCCTACCCCCCCCCCCCCTCCTCCCTCCTCTCTTCTCCTACACCCCCTCCTCCTCCACCTCTTCCTCCTACACCCCCCCTCCTCCTCCCCCTCCCCCCCTCTCTTCCCTACTCCTCCTCCCCCTCCCCCCCTCTCTTCCCTCCTCCTCCTCCTCCTCCTCCCCCTCCTCCCCCCTCTCTTCCCTCCTCCTCCTCCTCCTCCTCCTCCCCCTCCCCCCCCTCTCTTCCCTCCTCCTCCTCCCGCCCCCTCCCTCCCCCCTCCTCCTCCCCCCTCCCCCCCCCCCTCTCCTCTTCCTCCTCCCCCCTCCCTCCCCCCTCCCCCCTCCTCCCCTCTCCTGGCGGTGGAGCTGAGCTAATGAGGGCCGCAGCTGGGCCTCAGCGGCCAGCAGAGCGGCGGTGGGGAAAAGCCCGAGACGCACGGCGACAGAAAGAGAGATAGTTTAGCAGAATCCCCCTCAGACACGCAGTCGATACATATTCATAAACCCCACCTCCGCCGTCCCTCGTCGCAACGCCACACAATATACCACAATGGAATGTATTATTTAAAATGAGCGATTTTACCCTTTTAAATGTTTTAAATAAGTAATGACGTCTGGTAACAGTTTTGCGCCTGCAGATTGAATGAAATGGAGGGCGGTGCATATATTTCTGATGGTGGGACTGAGGGAGGTAGGATGGTGGTGGTGGTGGCGGCGGCGGTGGTGGTGGGGGTGGGGGTGGTGGTGGCGGCGGTGGTGGTGGGGGTGGCGGTGGGGGTGGGGGTGGGGGTGGTGGTGGTGGCGGCGGTGGTGGTTTTCTCCTTTTCTCCCAGACAGGCGTTCCTTTGTCTGGCTGGTTCCTCGGCGTGACGCGTCCTTTGTTCCGGCTCAGGTGGCGTGTAAGCAGCTCTGAATTGGAATCGCCATTCAGACGCTCGCTAACTAAACCCCCCCCCCCCCCACCCCCCCATCCCCAACCCAGGAGATACCATTCCAAAACAGAGGGGGGCTACCTATTTGTTTAACACTGACGACGCCATTGTCTTTATGTGTCGGCGGGGTTTCAGCACTGGACAGCTCCCCTTGGCACGGTCCACCGCCATTGTCTTTATGTGTCGGCGGGGTTTCAGCACTGGACAGCTCCCCTTGGCACGGCCCACCGGCGCTCGCGGTTAACTTCTGCCCGGGCGATTAACACCGTTCAAGGACCACCGTTAAATCATCGGACCATCCCAGCCACACACACGCAACGTTGTGTTGAGACGCACGCAAAATGAAATGCGCGTGTTTGCATTTCAACACGAATGTATTGTTAGTGTTGAAAAGTAGTTTTCAGACAGGTCACGTTTTGGACAGAGGTATTATATGAGGACAAAGTGAGGCTGATGTGGCTTCCTGTGTGCGGATCCTTGGAGGGAGATGGTGTGTTTAGGAGAGAGGCATTAAGAGTTAGTTGTATCTAAAAGGGTAAAACACCCCCCCACACACACACACACACCTCCATAAACTGAGTCCTTCAGACGTAAAGGTTGTGTGGAGGAAACAAAAGGACATTAGCAGGTGCAGCAGGAGAAGACAGGCCATTAATGGAGGGCCCTCATTTGCAGATGATTTCTCTCTCTCTCTCTCTCTCTCTCTCTCTCTCTCTCTCTCTCTCTCTCTCTCTCTCTCTCTCTCTCTCTCTCTCTCCCTCTCCCACACGCTCTATTTTCTCTTTCTTGATGTTTTATCTCTTTCTTGCCCTTCCTCTCTCTCTCTTTATCAATCTCTCTCGCCCTTCCTCTCTCTAGAGCCTTTTCTCTCCGTTTACCTCTCTGTCTCTCAGTCATTCTGTATTGTTTGGCTCTTGCTTTATTCCAATCCACCTCCGTTTTTACTTCTCTCTGTATCTATTCATCTCTCCCCCATCCCTCTCTCTTTCGCTCTGCCTGCATGGCTTTGCCTGGATCCCTGGTGTATGGATATTTATAATGTGGAGGCATCAGTGTGATACATATTTGAGCTTTTATCACTAATCAGAGATCCAGCTCCTACTAAGGTGTTGGCATCTACCAATCAGGGGGATTTATGGCGGAGACGAGGGAATTATTGTAATTAATTTTATTCAAATCCCTCACATTCGGGCCTATTCAATGCGACTTTCGTTTTCTCATTACCGCTGTGTGTGTGTGTGTGTGCATGTGTATGTGTCTGTGCATGTGTGTGTGTGGGTGGGTGGTTGTGTATGTGTGTCTCTGTGTCTGTGTGCCTGTGGTTTTGAACACTGCATTTTATCCATGTGCACGTGCAGTCCATCGTGTATGTAGGTGTGTGTCTGGTGTGTGTGTGTGCATATATGCACACCCGTGGGTCTGCATATATGCGTTCCGCGTGTGAGTTCCGTCATGCCATTGATATCAGGAAACGCTTCAGGTCAGACACAATGAAAGCCTTTGCAATGAAAGAAGGGTTCCGAGCATATTTCGTCATCTCGATTACTATATGTAAATATATATGCAGTATATATGTACCAGTATCTTACCTGTATCTTACCTCTATCATGCCTTCATCTTACCTGTATCTTACCTGCATCTTACCTGCATCTTACCTGCATCTTACCTGCATCTTACCTGCATCTTACCTGCATCTTTCCTGTATCTTACCTTGTATCTTACCTGCATCTTACACAGCAAATTGAGGAGAGTTAAAATGTTGGTGTTGAGGAAGTTTGAGTTAGAGCATAGTTAAATATACTCTGAAAAGAGTCAAATCCCGTATATTTAACTCTAATTTTTCAAAGAGTTGGTGTTAAAACAGGGTGTCAAAACGAATTATCTTCAAATCAAATCTGTAAGTGTCTTTGTAGTAAAATTAACTCTGAATAATTGAACACTTAACTCCAAACCTGGAAGTGACACTTCAGGTGTAAATTTCTGGTAAATTGACCCTCCCCCACCATAGCCTATAAAGCCGACGTGGTACACACTACGCAGTCTCGTCTCAACGGTGCAAGGAGTCTGTTTGAAACCTGCATCCTCTTGTGATTTGGTAAGTAAGTCAACTTTTGTATTTCTTTTAACATTAGTTTCTCATATTAAGGCTATATTTCGCCTCCGGCCCCCTGTGTATTTTAAACCGGGATCATTTGTAGGCCTATTTCATTTGGTGGTCAAACTGATAAAATGGTCACGCATATTTTGCTATCTTTAGGCCTACTTGTTTTCAAGGTGTATGACTTGGCTTCGGTATTACAAGTTCAGTATATAATAATGCATCCTCATATAAAGGGGATCAATATTGCGTCATGATGTAGGACAGCTGGAGTGTGGCTAATGTATAAATTGGACATGCTAATGTCCGCTAGCTTGATGCTAATTGTTAGCTACTTTTCAATGTGTTAGGGTGCACTCACACTAGGCCATCTTGCCGTGGCCGTTTTCACACCTAACCGTGCTCAAATCTGCCAGTGTGAGTGTGGCCTTAATATCAGTGACGGCTGGTGGTGCTTTTAGGTGGGTGGGCTAACATTTATCAATACTTCACAGGGCCAGACGCCATGAGGTCACCTTTATATCTCTGTTCATAACTTTCATACATTGTGAATGATTTTTAAACAAGAATAAGTTGTAGAGAAATGCGTGTCTTTATTTGAAGCACAATTATAAAGAAAAATAAGGTGTTTAAAGTGCTTCACTGAGCTGAAATTGAACATTTCGAACTAAACCATTAAGCAAAATAAAACATTTTTTCGTGCTTAAAGTATTAAACAATTAAAATGTTGACCGGTCTCCCTTTGCGAAAAAATGCGGCTGTAGACGATCACACACTCTTTGGTCGAGACGTCTGTCTCGCCGTGAATCGTGAACATGATCGTGAAGGACATGTATGTGGCGTTTCCGACGTCCGCAGCTGTCTTTTGCTTTAAGGTGTCGCCTATTACCGCAATGAATTGTGCACATGCCATCTCATTGCTATACGTTGGGTTGACGTTTAATCCATTTTTCTTCATGAGAATAATTTCGGATTTAAATTTGGTGAAGGGCAACTCCTCTTTGGCAATGTTGTATGCCACATTATATTTGATCATTTCTGATTCCTTAGAGAACCTTATTGTTACTGCCTGTCGCTGAAATGCAGCTGGCAGAGGGGCCAATTTCTCTCCACACTTGTCATGTCATGTTGGGTTATTTAGACATATGCTTTTTTAATGTATCGATACGAAACGTTGTTGACCCGCTTACAAATGCACTATTACCGGCCATATTCTGGCGGGCTAAATGAAATTAGCCCAAATAGGGGCGTGTCACGACACCTGCCAATCACAATGAAATGGCCGCTTACCCATGTGCTTGGGCTGAAGTAAGCAAGTACGCGGTTTCGAACACACCGGGTCGGTGTATTCGAAACCGCGTACTTGCTTACTACTCTTACTAACTATGACGTCAAATTGAGTATGCAGAACGTAGTAAGCGAGTTTTAGGTAAGCGAGTAGTATCCGAATGTCTTTACTTCCGGAAAGATTTTGTGTAAGCATCGCTAGCTTACTAGACGTACTCAACTGTCCCAGAATGCACTGCGTCTATTCAAAAGAACAGTGGAAGCAATGGCGCTAAACGGGGAGCCGCAGCAGCAGTGCTTTTAATAATTGTTTAATAATTGTTTTTAACATATCACCGCAAATCCTTAGGTTGAAGATGTACTGTGACGTTAAATGTGACGTTTATATATTTATTTATTTATAATATTTATTAACGGCGCCCGGCCGGTAGGTTATTGACACGTCATTTGATTCACGTCATCTGAGGTGGTTAAGTAAGAACGGTCTTCCGAACGTCGATTACTCAAAATGGATTACTCAATCATTATTTAAGGATTCGAGAAGTAAGCCAAGTATTGAGTAGGTAGTAAGCAAGTAGGTGGTTTCGAACACACATTTAAACATTCTGGTTTAAATGACTTTAGCCCATATGGGAAGCATGTGAAGGGGGCGTGTCACGATACCTGTCATTCAAAATGTTATGGAAGCTTACGCTACCGCTTGGGCTGAATACATTTAGCCCATTCACGATTCAAGATATATCATATATCCTGGGTTTTTCTGTCACTTTTTGGTGCTGTTGCTGCTTTAGGTTCTACCAAAATATAAAAGAATATGTTCTACGTTTTTTAATAATTATATAAAATAAAACATGTTTACTGTAAAAGGTAGGGAGGGCTTAGCCCTGTTAGCCCATTAATACCAGCCGTCCCTGGTTAATATGGTGTATGTGTTGTGCTAAAAGCCTATACGGGTTAGCCTATTGTGTAGACTATATTAGCTTAAAGTGAAATCTTATGTCTTGGTACTGTAAGTCATTCTGAAATGATTACTGTTTTAGTTGAGTATATTTATTGCTCATTGTTAAAAAAATAATAATGTACATTTATTACATAAGGGAATTAATTATTATTATTACATCTATCACAATAGTACATGCATAGAATAAATACCACTGAAATGGTTAGGTTTAACTTGCGTAGTCTATTGTGCAGAATGCTAACCTCATTCATTTATTTGATTGCAGGCTGAAAATGCTGGCAAAAGTGGAATATGGGGGAGTCCAAAAATACATTAAAGTTCCTCAAACTGATGACAATTTCCATTTCCTCCAGTTTCTTCAAGAAGGTCTGTGTAATTCAAACAAAGGAATAATTATTGCTCAAATAGCTATATTGATAATAGATGAGGTGGCTTAAGTTTTTATTTATTTTTTATTTCTCCCAGCAACGGACAAATTTAGTCTGCAGGCTCAACATCTATCCGAGGGTGTGTTAGCCTTGACTGATGCATCAGATACCGAGGTTGATGCAGACACATTTGATGAGCTGATAAAGTCAGGGGTCCGAAACTTCAAGGTTGGATACCGCAAGTACCCAGTGACGGGTAAGGATAAACCTTTTGAGTCCAAGCACCCGTATATTATGGAGGCAGGGTGTTCATGTTCATGCTTTTCCACTAATCGGTGTGTATGTATTTTTGACTTCATTTCTAGAGTTGGACATTGAATTGGTGGAATACAACTCGCAGTCCTCCGTATTGTCAGACTCCACAGCATCACCAGTTTCATTGCCAGGACCCCCCGCATCACCAGCTTCTGCAAATTCAGATTCGACCATCATCCTCCCATCCACTAAAGAGAGGAGGAAGAGAGGCCTGGTAGAGCTGGAACGTAATGAAGCAAGACAGGTAAACCTTGAAACTGTCTGTAAAATGTACTGGATTTTAAGATTATTAGATTAATTTATAACAGTATATAGTGTTACTAAACTAATGTAACAAAGCTTAGGGCCCTAATTAAATAATACATTTGTTTAAACGTGAAGCTACTGGTTACTTAAAAAAAAAAATGTTTTTGCAGAAAGTTGATACTATTCTGAGGTCCAACCCGAAAGGAGAAGAAATCTTCAAAGAATATGACAAAACTAAGACGCTGTCAGACACAACACGCAGACATATGATCAACATTCTGGTTGCAGAAATGACAGATTCACATGGGTAAGAAATCCTTTCAAATGACAGAGCAAAAACATTAATAAGAAACAAATGTAATAAACTGTATGTGTGTATCTATTTTTTCAAAGGAGGATTCCCCCCAGAAGTGTCAGGACTAGTTATGCACTCGGAATTGTGAACCTTTTCCCATATCTACAAGATCCGTACTCAGAGCATGGATATGCAAGTCTTTTTGATATCCAAAAACAGTTGTTTTCATCATCAATCTATATTTCTGCCTTATATTTCTAAATGTTTTGATTGTGTGTGAACAGGAACATTACTATGACCCTGAGGCGAATACTGGCTATCTTGCTTGGAGACTCAAGACAGTCCAACGCAACACGCACGATGGCCTCGGTGGGCATTCCAGGCCCAATCCCCAGGGCAGCCCAACAACCCACCGAGAATCTTTGTTGATTGCTGAACAGCTCAAGGATGAGGAGTGCAGAGAGGCCGTGTCTGTAATAAGACACTCCACAGATGAATCCGTGGTCAAAGAGAAGATGAGAGCCACCTTCGAATACAGACAGAAGCTGGTTCATGACCAGGATGCAACATCTTCAGTCTTTGACGTCTTCCCTCGTTTCCTTGACATACCCGGACTGGTAAGGATATCTATAGACTATTTGATAGTGTTATAAATATTTGAATACTGAATCCTTCTAAATGCAAGTAACCTGTAAATGGATGTTGTATCTCTGTTTAAAGATTGACCAGGATTTCTCACTGATGTTTGGGGACGAAGTGTCTGGAAAGTTTCTTGCAAAGTGGCCTTCATGTTTCAAGCCCAAAGTCATCAGAGAAAGCCAGAGTCTTCCTTTCAGTCTTCATGTTGAGGAACTGCGGGCAGGTTGCAACCCTGAGACTGAGAATGATCATGGTAAATGTGGATAGTCTTCCTGTATCAATAATATCTCAATTTGTTTTAATTATTCACATATGCAGTTCAGCTTTTTTTAACATAATGATCAGCTGCTCTTTTAGCTAAATGGCAAATGTATGAACCCTAACCCTATAAGAAAGGTGATACTTTTTTTTTAATTTTCCGTGTTCTGTCCTTTTTTGTCTTCAAGGCTGGGATAGTGATATGTCAGCTCTCCTGTTGCTGTTGCATCTTCTGCCCCCTACATCAAGAGGCCATAAGAAAACTGTCAAGATCAGCGCCGCACAGGCAGAGGACCATCTTGTTAGATTTGTTAAGGTATGTACCATGAACTTGTACTGTATGTAAATAAGTTTGAGATGTAGGTTGACAAAGGACTAAGACGGGAGCTGTTTATCTACTATAGTATGCTAAGCATATCCATTTGTGTCTTTGTAACTATAGCATGGAGCCAGCCTCACTACATTCCTGGAGAAAGTTGATGCCAGACAGCCTTTCCTCCTCTGCACTGGACAGCAAAAGAAGAAAGTCGAGAGATTCTTCATCGTTGTGGACAACAAACCGATCCCATGCAACGCCCTGACGTCGGTGGGTGCCTTTGATGGGCTATTCAAAGCTCATTATGTTTTCAGCCTCTCTTATGATGAAGCCCTCTTCGGTTTCTACACCTTCATTCAAACCACAGTCTACAACATAGATGTTGGAAGCACAAAGGAAACGCCACGAGTCAAGGAGCTGAGAGCACGACTGCTACGTGAGGCTTAAATTCCCACCATTGCACAAAGGTCAAGGAATTGTTAAAAAAAAACTTCAGTGATTATGTTCACCTGTTTTGTTTGCAAAACACACCACAAAAATTGTTCGCTTCTATGTCAACATTTAAAGTTCCAACACGGTTTATACCCAGCCAAAAACCTACGTTTGAAGTGTGGAGAACAAGGATGTCCTTCTTCTTTTTGTACATACAATGGCTTCAGGAAGCATCTTAACAATGTACACAGTCATCACCATGATGAACAGGTTGATACCAACCAGGAAGAGGACATGCAAAGACATTCTGATGTTGAATTATCAAGTGATGAGCCAACAACTTCTGCATCCCTGTTGCAGGTTCCCCCTGTTATCACACCGAACTCTCTTGATAGTATGTGCGGCTCAATTGTTGCACACTTACAAGCTTCTGGTGTTGCTGAAAGCACGGTCCAAACAATAGTTAGTTCAATGGAGGAAGTTGTCAGTGATGTACAAATTCAAACACGAGAGGCAGTTTTCCAAACATTTTCCGCCGAAAATAAGGAGTCAGAAATGTGTAAGAAAATAGAGCACAGTTTAAATAAATTAGATAATCCTTTTTCAAAATTGAACACGGAGACAAAGAGAAAGAAATATTTTTCTGAAAAATGGGACATAGTAGAGCCTAAAGAATTGGTCCTTGGAGTGAGATTGGATACACGTAGAGATAGACCTACAGGTGTTTATAGTCAGATTCCTGTTACAGACAAGTACATGTATGTACCCATTTTAGGTACATTAAAATCCATTTTCAAAAACAGTGAGATAAGAGAGGGCTTCTTGCAAGAGAAACGCAGTAAAACAGGGATGTACCAAGACATTAATGATGGGTTATATTTCCAAAACCATCCTCTGTTCTCACAACATAGACATGCCTTACAAATCTTGCTCTACTACGACGATTTTGAAACGGCTAACCCACTAGGTTCCAAGAAGGGGATCCACAAACTTGGATGTGTTTATTTTACTTTAAAGAACCTCCCACCAAAGTTGAACTCTGTGCTAATGAATGTACATCTTGCAGCTCTTTTCTACACAGAGGATTTAAAGACATATGGTTTTGATCTAATACTAAAGCCTCTAATAGATGATTTGAAAATATTAGAAACAACAGGAATCCAGCTTCCATTCATTAACGAACCATTGTTTGGCTCCGTCATACAAATCACAGGCGATAATCTTGCTTTAAATGGCTTGTTGGGTTTTGTTGAAAGTTTTAGCGCAACCTACTGTTGTAGGTTCTGTTTAACTAATAAGGAAGAAATTCAATCTGTATTTACTGAGAATAATCCTGGACTTGTTCTGCGCTCCAAAGAACTTTATGTTGAACATTGTAATGCACTAAGTGAAGATCCTACTCTACCTTCCGTTTATGGTGTTAAAAAAGCTTGTGTGCTCAATTCATTACATTATTTTCATAGTTCTGACAATTATACGGTCGATATAATGCATGATTTGTTAGAGGGTGTCGTACAGTATGAGCTGAAGCTTTTTTTTCAGTACCTGATTAAAAATGGTTACACCTCTATTAAAACGCTGTTACACAGAGTACAGAGTTTTAATTATGGTTTCTTAGAACGCAAAAACAAACCAAGTGGGTTAAAAATTGATGATAACAGCAAGCACTTAGGTATAAATGCTATTCAGTCACTGTGCATTCTCCGAAATACTCCACTTATTTTTGGTGATATCGTTGAAAGGGACAATAAACACTGGAACTTAGTGCTTCTTTTGTTACATATTGTTAATATAGTGTTCTCACCTATATTTACTGATGGCATGATATGTTACCTAAAACATTTGATCTGTGACCACCATACCATGTTCAAAACGTTGTTCCCTGATAAAAGATTGATTCCCAAACACCACTTAATGATCCACTATCCAAGATTATTGAAAAAAATTGGTCCTCTTATCCATATGTGGTGTATGCGATTCGAAGCCAAACACAATTTTTTTTTAAAAAGTCAAAGAAAAATTTCAAAAATCTTATAAAATCTCTAGTAAATCAGCATCAGCGTCAACAAGCTTTTTACTTTGAAAATTATTATTTTAAGAGATTTGAGTTTGGTCCTTTAAAAACAAACTATTGATAGTTTGAAAGGTGGAGAATTACTTTGTCAAATATTGCTTTTAGACCCATGTTCACATGTTTCAACTACTAGTTGGGTCAGAAATTATGGCACTGAATACCAGAGAGATCTATTTATATGCACTGGAACATCCCATGACTTACCTGTGTTCAAGAAAATCTGTAATATCATAATACATGATCAGCGTGCTTTCATAATAGGTTGTACTGTTGACACCTTGTACTTTGATGAACATTTTCATGCATACTGTATAGAGGAGCAGAATAATGACAATTCTCTGGTTTGCATTGACCAGCTCACCTATTTTAAACCCTTTGACAAGCAGTATTCTAATGATGGTGAGATATACATTGTTCCATATTGCCACATGTTTTAAGAAGCAGTGTTTATGTGGTGAATGTTTTAAATAAATGTTTTTTGAAACTGAAAATGACCTCGTAATTTCTGCCATTTTTATTCTACAGAGCATTTTATTTAGGAAATCCAGAAAGCTACATTTTCACCTTTACAGTGTTAAATTGAGGCAACACTTCTATAGTTAAAAAACAACCCTGTGAGAGAGTTGATGTCTAACACTGCATAAAAGAGTTAAAAGGGCTAACTCTAACAGTGTTAAGACATTTTACATTTTAACTCCACAAGTGTTAATAATAACACTCAATAAGTGTTAAGGTACTAACACTTCAAAAAGAGTGAAATTAACTCTATGTGGTGTGGACCCATATAGACACTTTAAAAGAGTTGAAATCAAATCTGACAGTGTTAATTTGGGTTTGCCGACTTTGCTGTGTACAAACATGTTACAACCATTGCAACAATTTACACCCCTGGCAATCAGGCACATATATCTCTTACTGGCAATTATTAATGCTAGAAATATACTGTAGGTGTGTATATATATATATATATATATATATATATATATATATATGTATATATATATAGCTAGAACATTCTTCTTTTCTTCTTTCAGCACTTTTATTTTTCCAATCTTTCAGATAAAAATATTTGACCTGCAGCGTGAGAGACAGGGGCCGATTACAACAGCGGAGATAAATGGAGGACGCTGCAAACACACGGGCAGGGAGAGAGAGAGAGGTGCATCCACACCCATAACAGGCACGAGGGAGATGAGCACGACGAGACGGACCGGAAGAGAGTCAGCAAGTGTGGGGGGAAGAAATTTAAATAAATCTCCAGAAAGGCGTACAGACAAGAATAAGACTCGCGCTTAGCGGCAAACAAAGGGGAACACAAACACGTGGGGCGGGGGAGAGAGATGAACGAAGATCAGGAACACGTCTCAGGAGGTCCTGACGGCCCCGGATCACGGAGTGGGTCGTCTATAGTCTAGGGGGCATGTGGACGGGGGTGGAGGAGGGGGTGGAGGAGGGGCGAGCGTGTGGACCGATGGGGGATGGGGTGAAGATGCTATCAGACCAGGTGGAGCAGGTATGGAGGCCGAGAGCAGCCGGCTGGCCGGGCCTTGAAGCCCTCCGCCTGGTGGATTTGTTAAAAGCCTGACCTGAAGCCCCCCTGCACCCAGCCGGATCTCTCTCTATTGTGTCCAGGCTCAGCCTTCGGCTGATTGGTGGATCCCGGGGCTTTGTAGGGGTTTTGCCACATGACAGATATCAGAAAATTGTCTCCTTAAGAGGTTAGGCATTGTGTACGGGTGTGTGTGTGTGTGTGTGTGTGTGTGTGTGTGTGTGTGTGTGTGTGTGTGTGTGTGTGTGTGTGTGTGTGTGTGTGTGTGTGTGTGTGTGTGTGTGTGTGTGTGTGTGTGTGTGTGTGTGTGCGTGTGTGAATGTGAGAAAGAGAAAGTGTATAGGTGGGTGTGTGTGCGTCTGTCTGTCTGTATGTCTGTCTGTCTGTCTGTCTGTCTGTTCGCTGTCTGTGTGTCTGTGTGTGTGATGGGCTGACGGTGGATAAGGGAATACAGATCAGGGAATGTGCTGAGCTGAACAGAAGGAGCTGCAGAGCTTAGAGAGGTGAAAGATTAGTTCAAGTCTGCTTGTGTTGAGGAGATTCTCTGACCTGTGTATGATGTGTGTATCACACTAAATTGTCAGGCGAAACGAATCTATCTATCGATCTATCTATCTATCTATCTATCTATCTATCTATCTATCTATCTATCTATCTATCTATCTATCTATCTATCTATCTATCTATCTATCTATCTATCTATCTATCTATCTATCTATCATTTAATCAATAGATCTATCTGTCTCTTTGTCTGTCTGTCTGTCTATCTAACTGTATCTCTCTGTCTGCATCTTTATCTCTCTATCTATCTTTTATCTGTATGTGTCTTTCTATCTATTTGTACATCTATCTTTAAATAACTGACTATGAGGATTTTAAAGAAAAGGTATTCTTGTTGTGATGTACGTACTAGTTTAGTGTCTTGTAAGAAGTATTGAACAGCAGCCATATTACACCGCTCTCGACCAGACTGTGCTTCTCATCTCCTTCTGTGGATTTGCCTCTGGCTGCAGGGATGAAAAATTGGGAACACTGCATTGATTTTGGTATAAAATTCTCTAAATTTAGCAACACTTCACGGGACAGATATCTCGCATGTAGACTGGCCAGCCACTCATCTGTCTGTAATGAGGTTGCCAATGTGTATTGTGTGTGTGTGTGTGTGTGTGTGTGTGTGTGTGTGTGTGTGTGTGTGTGTGTGTGTGTGTGTGTGTGTGTGTGTGTGTGTGTGTGTGTGTGTGTGTGTGCGTGCGTGCGTGTGCGTGTGCGTGTGCGTGTGTGTGTGTGTGTGTTCTGTTTGTTTATGTGCATGCGTGTGTGTGCCTGTGTGTGTAATATTCTAATTAGCAGAGTCCTAGTCAAGTTCTTCATTTGCTTGCTATCATTGCAGCACCCAATTATTCTAGTTGATGCGCTCGCCTCTCACATGTTGTGTACATTTCTGTACGGCAATTATCACTTAGCGGCTCCACACACACAGTGCCTGCAGATGAAGCGAGGTCTGGGGTTCAACTCCATTTTCAATTCCAGTCCTGCCACATTCAAGGCAAATGATTAAGTCAACCAATAGTCAAGTGTTTTTTTTCCCCAGTCGAAGGCTGTGTGTGTGTGTGTGTGTGTGTGTGTGTGTGTGTGTGTGTGTGTGTGTGTGTGTGTGTGTGTGTGTGTGTGTGTGTGTGTGTGTGTGTGTGTGTGTGTGTGTGTGTGTGTGTGTTCCAGCGTGCATGCTGATGAGTGTGGATAGGTCTCTTTTCAGCCTGTATAAATGCAGGCGGGGATTCATGTTCCAGGGCTACTATGTCACCGTAGTCTCTGCTGCTTCCTCTGACTCTTTTGACACACAGCAGACATGCAACCACAGAATGTCAACAGCTACCATTGCTGGCTTTATTATTGATCTATTTCTTATTTTGGCACACTGCGAGTCTCTAATGGCGCTAGGACCACACTGGAAGCAAGCTTTTTCCTCCTCCATCTCCCTCCTTATCCGTATTCCTCCTTCTCGTCTTCCTCCTCCTCCTCCTTCACCCTCTCCTTGTCCTACTGCCTCTCATCCCCCTCCTCTCTCCCCCAGTTGCCTCCTTCTCTTACTCTTCCTCCTCCTCCTCCTCCTCCCTTTCCTTATCCTTCTCCTCCTCTCTCCCCCAGCCTCCTCCTTCTCTTACTCTTCCTCCTCCTCCTCCTCCTCCCTTTCCTTATCCTTCTCCTCCTCTCTCCCCCAGCCTCCTCCTTCTCTTACTCTTCCTCCTCCTCCTCCTCCCTTTCCTTATCCTTCTCCTCCTCTCTCCCCCAGCCTCCTCCTTCTCTTACTCTTCCTCCTCCTCCTCCTCCCTTTCCTTATCCTTCTCCTCCTCTCTCCCCCAGCCTCCTCCTTCTCTTACTCTTCCTCCTCCTCCTCCTCCCTTTCCTTATCCTTCTCCTCCTCTCTCCCCCAGCCTCCTCCTTCTCTTACTCTTCCTCCTCCTCCTCCTCCTCCCTTTCCTTATCCTCCTCCTCCTCCCTCCGCCTCCTCTTCCTCCTCCTCCTCCTTTTCTTCCTCCACCTCCTCTCCACCTCTCAAGAAGGGCGTCTGGGTGCCGCAGGGCCGGACGTCCCCTCCTGTCCCTCCTTCTCCGGGCTCCTGGTCTCTCAGCTGTAATTATCGGACTCTTCCATATGTCCGTCTCGCTAATGACTCTGGGTCAGCCGAGCCACAGCCGAGCCCGCGCCCCCGGGACCCCCCCTGATACACTTGTCAGCTGCTCACAGAACTGTGGCAGGGATTACTGAATCCACCATGGGTATATGTGTAAGTGTGTTTATATGCATATGTGTATGTGCTCGTCTTTTTGCGTGTGTTTGCTGTGCGTGCGTGTAAGTGTGTTTGTATGCATGTGTGCGTATATCTTTAAGTGTGTTTGTATGCATGTGTGTGTGTGTGGGTGTGTGTGTGTGTGTGTGTGTACGTGTGTGTGCTTGTCTGTGTGTGTCCCTGTGAGAGAGAGAGAGAGAGGGAGAGAGAGAGAGAGAGGCAGCAAGACGGAGAGAGAGAGAGAGAGAGAGAGAGAGAGAGAGAGAGGGGGAGAGGGGGGGAGGGAGGGGGAGAGAGGGAGAGCGAGGGAGAGAGAGCGAGGCAGCAAGACAGAGAGAGAGAGCGATAGCATGTCTTGGCGGGTCCTTGGAGGCTGGCCTGGCCTGTCTTCGCTGTCCAGATCGGGGTTCAGATTGATCGGAAAGTGCTCTTGGTGATGGATGCCTCTCTGTTCCAGGAATACCAGCTGAGCTGTTAATCACTGGCCTCTGCTACGGGGCACAGTCGACTAGTTACTGCAGCAATCTGCCTCTTATGTTTGCCCTGTGAACGTGTTAAGTGGGCACAGTTGTCAGCACCAATATGTTCCTGCAAATACATCATCGTCTCTGATTCAGTTTGATACACGCACGCCTCCCACCTCGTGAACACTGTCTCTCGGTGAATAGCTAGCTCTGTGACGTCACCGCAATGTTCATACATGCGATTAGAACTCCTTGATTTCCACGCTTAGATCGCCAGAGAAACACGCGAGTATTGTCCCTCCTGCATACATGCATGCACGCGCGCGCCTTCACAAATACAGGAGTAGATACAACTACATGTAGGCAGACAGACATACAGATGTAGGGTGAAGACATTCAAACCCACTGCCTTATGCAGACACACTCACACACGCACACACGCACTCTCACACACACTCATACACGCACGCACGCACGCACGGACACACACATACACGCACGCACGCACGCACGCACGCACGCACGCACGCACGCACGCACGCACGCACGCACGCACGCACGCACGCACGCACAGCTTTTTGACCAGTGTGGGCTGGAGGAGGCAGTGTGTGTCCCAGGGTGAGTTCTAATTGGGACTCTTCCCGGGCGGGCCTTCATTGTTTTGACAGGGAAGGAATAAGCAGTGGGCGCGTTTAAGCTGGGGCTGTCTCCCTGCTCCTCAGAGCTCTTTCCTCCCTCCTCCCTCCTCCCTCCTCTTCTCGCTTATTATCTAGCCTCCTCGCCTCCTCTCCTCCTCTCTCTAGTCGCCCTGCCTCCCTTCTCCTCCCTAGGCTCTTCTCTCCTCCCCCCTCTCTCCTCCACCCTCTTTCCTTCCTCCTCCCCGGATCCCTCACCTCATTTCCTATTACTGTTCTCCCACCACCTGTAGTGTTTTATTCCCTTCGCCTCCTTTGTGTTGACTGAGTTGCATCGACAGGCCAAAAAGCAAGCAGTTATGCAGATGAAGACTGGATGTATGACCCAGTAACGGGTCAAAGAACTGTGTGTGTGTGTGTGTGTGTGTGTGTGTGTGTGTGTGTGTGTGTGTGTGTGTGTGTGTGTGTGTGTGTGTGTGTGTGTGTGTGTGTGTGTGTGTGTGTGTGTGTGTGTGTGTGTGTGTGTGTGTGTGTTTATGCTATTATATGCCCTCATGAGGATGAGTCAGGCTGATGTGAGGGTTGAACACACCTCAAAGGAGATGAAGGGGAAGATACTGGTTTCCAAAATAAACACCACGTAGAACCTGAAACAAGAGGCAGAGCCGGAGGGAACGGAAATACCAAGGACACAGATGAACAGAATCCGTAATGAACGCAGGTGGTAGCCATATCCCAAATGAGGACACACAGGGGAAGCAGGAAGTGCGTGGGGTCGGGGGTCGGGGCGGGATCGTGACGGCTCGTCTTACAGAAGGACGGGAGAAGGACGGTCATCGGACGTTTCCTAAAGCTCCCCTGGGATTCATTAGGAAAACCTTTTGCTCAGACCTCTCCCATCATCTGCTGTGGCGTTAAGGGGAAACTTATGACACATAATTCAGACACACACAGACACACATACACATGCACACGCGCACCGACCCAAATCAAGGCCCTCCGATGCCTTCACTGCGTTCCTTTGCTTTCGATATTCCGCTCCTCCCATCGCTCTCTCTCCTCTTCATCAGGGCTTTGTTCTCCCGCCTCCCAGAGGTCAGATTGAAGCCTCCACCTCATCTTCCTAAAAGGCTGATCTCGTAATCACTCCGTCTTGATTGCCACCGCTTATTTATGAGCGTGAGGAGACCAAACAGAACGGCGTTCCTCAAGAGCCCCCCTCCTGCGACAGCGCAACAATCACGCCGCTTGTCGTCTCCTTCCAACAGCACCACAAACACCGCTAATTGCCACCATTTTCCTTCTCGTCACCCAGACATCTCTTTCCCACAAGGGCTCTTGATGAAACACGGTGTCTATCCACCGCACCTTTCCTTCACCGAGCCGGGGCGTTATTTAACTCCCAAATAGAAGAGGCCATGCAATGGGGATTGCGACGGCCGATCTGGCCGATGGCTCGGAGCTGAGCTGCGAATCTGCGTGAGATCTTCCAGCGCTGCGTCCGCTCAGCGGGCGGTGCCGGGCGTCTGATGCCAGCGGCGCGGGCTCCTCATCTTGTCACAGCTGAACATTGAGCTGCCAACTCCAGACCACTCCTCCGGGAGCTGCTCTTTGCATCACCCGGGCCAGACAAATGAGGTGTTTGCTTTTCTTTGGCAGAGACCGCACCTTGCAGAAGGTCAGCCAGCTAGGGCTTTCTGGGGGAAATGGTCTCACACACACTGTCTCTCTCTGTCTGTTGCTCTCACTATCTCTCTCTCTCTCTCTCTCTCTCTCTCTCTCTCTCTCTCTCTCTCTCTCTCTCTCTCTCTCTCTCTCTCTCTCTCTCTCTCTCTCTCTCTCTCTCTCTCTCTCTCTCTCTCTCTCTCTCATAGATGCCCCCTCCCTGGCCTTTTCAAACACAGTTCACGTTTCTTTTTTATGGAGCTCAGTTCATGGTTGGAAGGTTTGGGGTCAATTTGAGAAAGGCCACATCAACCTCAGATATGTATTTTCATAAACAGTATCTCTGGCCTCCAGGGTGTCCATCCATCCATGAACCCTCTCCTTCATGCCCTCCCCCCATCGATGGGTCCTCCCACTTTCTTACCCCGATCTCTTTCATCCCGACTGCCATGAGGGCCCGGAAAGTCTTGACATTTGCTGAGCGTTAATTGTTGTTATCAATGCCATCGCTTATCCAACTGGCTTGACTGATCCGCTGTTGTTTTTGAATGCATGTTGTTTTTATCTGTTCTGTTTGGCTGTAGACAAGTTTCCAATGAAATATCATTCCATCTATCTCTTTCCCCTCTCCATCCATCCACGTATTCCTCTCTGCCTAATGCCTGCTCCATTTCCTTTCTTTCAATTCAACCATCCAGGTTGATGATGGTGTACACACAATCCCCCAACCCGCCCCCTCCATTATTAGACAGAGCTTCTGGAGCTAGTGCCAGGTGTTTGTTTGTTTGTTTCTCGTGCTGATGATGAGTTAAATCACCTCCTCTGACTGCCTGCTTTCTCATAACACCAATGCCTGTCTGGGGGTGTGTAGTGTGTGTGTGTGTGTGTGTGTGTGTGTGTGTGTGTGTGTGTGTGTGTGTGTGTGTGTGTGTGTGTGTGTGTGTGTGTGTGTGTGTGTGTGTGTGTGTGTGTGTGTGTGTGTGTGTGTGTGTGTGTGTGTGTGTGTGTGTGTGTGCGGGTGCACGTGCGCGTGTTTCTGCGTGTGATATGTCTTCCTGAAGCGCTGGCCTGCTCTCGGTAAGGCCCATTGGTTTGATGGTGCTGCGTTTGGGTCATTAAGCTGTGTCTATTTCTCTGTGAAGACTGACCGCCCGGTGGGTGTTCCTCTAAGAAACACGTTCTGCACTAAACTCCCTGACATCCGGGATCCTGTTTTCGTCGGGCTGAAGAATGACTAATTACGCTGCTTGCCGCTTCGCCTCGTGTGCTCTATGACATTAATTATACACTGCGTGTCGCACAAGTCTCGTTACAGAAATTAATAACGCCCATGTTGTGATCTGAGCGAACTGAGTTGAGACCCCTGTATGTTTCAGGTCGGCCGCGACATGAGGAATATCCCCTCCCTAACTTTTTCCTTTTCCTCTTGCAAGTTATCTCTCGTTTGCGTTCTTCTCTGCAAATTAAGCCCGGTGACTTCCAGCCAGCTCTCTAGAACGAAGCCATTCTGAGCATGCTCTAATCCTCTCCCCGCGGCCGTCTCAAGGCAACGCATCAATTGGTAATTTCACTGTTCGCTCTATTTCCTTTGGAAATAGTTTGTCTTTCTGCGATGGAAGTTGAGTCCGTTTGTTTTTAATATCGCATATGTTGTTGAGCTCTGGTGTTTTGCACATAAAAGTTTTTGTGTGCAAATCCTACATTTTGCCTTCACTTCAATAAAATTGCAACAGACGTAATGGGTTGAAAAGACGACTTCTTTGGTTGCTAGCGTGTGAAACAGCAATTATGACAATAATTAAGCAACAAATGTTCAATCGAGCACTTTATTTCCCAGACAAGCATCGAGGCGTTAGTACCACATCTTATTAAATCATTTTATTTTATAACTCTTGAATTAACCTGCTGCACTAAACCCTTCTGTCAACATTATTCTAACATTAGATTAAAAAATCCTAAATTCCTCTCTATCCACTGTATTTCCTGCCTCTTGGTCAGACAGATGGACTGGATGGATACGACATACGACCCAGGGCTCGCAGTTAATGCGATGGGAGGAGATAACATTATTAAGAATTAATTGAGCATGAGTGAGGCATCCATTAAAAAGTAGTTTTAGTCCCTCAGCAGACTATGGGGTGGTGGTGTGTGTGCATATGTGGGTGTGTGGATCTGTATGTGTGTGTGTGTGTGTGTGTGTGTGGGGGGGGGGGGGGGGGTGGTGGTGTTATGATGTGTGTCTGTGTGTATGTTTGTGTCAGTGTTAGTGTGTGTGTGTGTGTGTGTGTTTGGGGAGGGCGTGTATGTGTCAGTATGTTTGTATGTATGTGTGTGTATGTGTGGTGGGTTAGGGGGTTTGCAGGCCAGGATGGACGGATGAGGCAGAGCGAGAGGAGGCGGGGAACGTGAACAGTTGGCGGGGCTGACAGCGCCGCGTACATCAGGTGGCCGGCTGGGCGGGCCGGGTGCTGTCGCTCCACAAGACGAGCCAGCTCGGCACAGACCCCCCTTCCAACCAATCAGTGCAAACAGCTGATTCTGTGCACGTTAAGAGGTGTGGGCGCAGCGATGTGACGGTGGATTGCTTTGGTTAGATTCGATTAGAGGGAAAATGTGCACGATTGCGTCCCTCCAACCCGACCCGATTGCTCCACTTTGGAAGGGCCAGCCATGCCGACGAAGCCGAACTTAGTATCAAACCTCTGCTTGTACGAAGGGAAAGACAAGATGGCTGTGGAGGAAATGATTACACATTACCTGGCCATCCATTCTCCCAAGCAGGACGTACAGTCGAACGCCTGACTTCCCGAGCTCCGCAGTGAGTCCTCCAGCCCATGAGGGGTGTTGGGGGCCCGTTGGCTGTGTGCTGCAGACGAGACATGTAATTAGCCAAAGCGCTGTGATAAAGTACTGCAGGTGTGTGGGCGATAAAAGTTAATGAGGCAGGTAAGTGGTGGAGCTACAGAGCCAGAGTCGCCAGGCACGACTGGTCTATCCGTCTATCCGTCTATCCGTCCGTCTAGCTGTCTGACGCTCTAACGATCTATCGGTCTGTCTGTCTGTCTGTCTGTCTGCCTGTCTGCATGTCTTTCTGTCTGTCTGTCTGTCTGTCTGTCTGTCCATCTCTCCATCTGTAAATATATATCCATCTCTCCATTTATCAGTGTATATATATATCCATCTAGCTTGTGTATCTTTCGACTGTCCCTATCTGTCTACCCACATCTATCCATCCATTACCATATGTCGAGCTACATCTCGCTCTCGCTCTCTGCTTCACCTCCTACCACTCTCTCCTCCCCAGACAGAGGGTTTATGTGGACACTTTGTCTGCTCCATTAAGTGTTACTCAGGCTGGGCGACGGGGTGTCAGCTGCCAGGGGGCGAGGCTGCTTTATTAGCCTCCGGTGTGGACTGACGGATCGGAGCCTCCAGCCCTCCGGGTGGGGGAGGTGCCGGGTTAACACCAACCAATCAGGGTAATTAATTGGCCCAATTTAGTCATTACCATTTGAGTTGAGACCCAAAGCGGCCTCCCGCTGGGTCGCTGAGGGGCCAAAGGTAGGCAGGAAAGATGACAAGCGCTTCGTGCGTGTGTGCGTGTGCGTGTGCGTGTCTGTGTGTGTGTGTGAGAGTGTGTTTGGAGGGAGAGGGAAAGAGAGAGAGACTACGATAAAGAGCCAAATAGGTATAGACTTTGTGTGTGTGTGTGTGTGTTTGCATGTGAATGTGTGTGCGTGTGTGTGTCTGTGTTTGGAGAGAGAGAGGGATAGAGAGAGAGAGAGAGACTATAATGAAGCACTTAATAGGTATAGACTTTGTGTGTTTGCGCGTGCGTGCGTGTGCGTGTGTGTGTGTGCGTAGAGAGAAAGAGAGAGAGAGAGAGAGCACACAATAAAGAGCCAGAAAGGTATAGACTTTGTGTGTGTCTGTATGTGAGTGAGTGTGTGTGTGCCGGCGTGTGTGTGTGTCTGTGTGTGAGTGAGTGTGTGTGCCGGCGTGTGTGTGCATGTGTGTGTGTGTGTGTGTGTGTGTGTGTGTGTGCTAGCATGCGTGTGTGTGTGTGTGTGTGTGTGTGTGTGTGTGTGTGTGTGTGTGTGCGCTAGCGTGCGTGTGTTTGTGCTAGCGTGCGTGGACGTGTGTGTGTGAGTGTGTGCGTGTGCTCCCCTGGAGCGAGACCTTATAAAGCGGCCGCATCCAGAGGCACTCAGGAGGAGCCCTGCGGAGGGGAGAGGGACGTGAGAAGAGGCTGATAGGAAGATGAATCGCCCATAAAGAGGGAATGTCAGACAAAGGAGAGAGAGGCAGGAGGGTGGATTCATACCTGCTTTTCAAACTTTCCATTTTTTGTTTTTTCGTGTTACATTTTTGTATCTGTTAAATAATTCATGAACCTAATCAGTATAACAAATCAAATTTGATCACAAACAAGTCTTAAAAAATGATCCCCCTAATCCACAGGGATAAATAATGTGTGCCCCATATCGGATGAAAAGGATAGTTATGCAAGGTTAGTATTTCAGAAAGACGGAGGCAGAGTCTGAATGTGAATCGGATTCCAGCCACTGGCCGAGTCACGACCCTGGCCATGAGCCGTGACAGCGGATATGGGGACACGACTTTTTGCCTCACTGCCTCTGAATGTTTTTTGACCAGGAACCCATTACTTTCTCTCCTTTCAGAACCCAAAGGGCTAATGCGGTGGTCAGCATTGTGAGGCTCTATCTCTGTCCGTCTTTCCTTCTCTTTCTCTCGCTCTCTCGCTCTCTCTCGCCCCTTTCTCTCTTGCTCTCTCAATTCCTCTCTCATTCTCTCCCTTTATCTCTGTCCCCCTCCCCCCCGCCCCCCTCCTCCTCTCTCTCTCCCTTTCTCTCTCCCTCTCTCTTTCTCTCTCCCCCTCCCCTCGCTCTCTCTCTGAGAACCTCATGTCCCTTGGCGTATCCTGCCCAGGTGTTCATCGTTACACCGATTACACGTTTAATCCGGCCAGCCGGTCCCCGGTTGGAGGATTAAACGTCCCTTGGCTGTGTCCAGTCAGCAGTCACCCTTCCCTCTTTAAACCTCAACATCCAACCATCCTCCAAACAAGGTGCCATGTCCGTGTGGACACTCATCACCTCGTATGATGGTATCGCTACCCACGCTTTGACCTGAAAACTCACCAGTGGTATCTATCTGAGATTTCTTCACTGCTTAATATATTCTCTTCTGACTTGGCAGAGCGTTTAATTAGCTTTTGCTGTAGCTGCACCGACGGTCTAACCTCTGGTGAATGCTGCGTTTGTAATTCTCTTCGCCTGTAATACATAAACTTAAGGGGGCTTGCCGTCTTTTATTATGAAGATAAAGGCATTCTAAAGCAAATTCCTTCCCTAATAGCCATTAAAGGTTAATAATAATCCAAAATGTAATCACTTACCGTTTTAAAGACCACCTTTTCAAAGGGCAAGACCGAACCGAGAGGGATTGAAATGAGAAAGTGAGGGATGAGCTAGGCTGGTGACTGGGGCCCCCCTTCGTGCAGGTGGCCAAGGTGAAGACAGGGAGATAACGGCGGGGGTAGAATCGGCGCCATATAGGACCGGAGGTATAGGAGGTAGGAATGGGAGAGAGAGATAATCAGGAAGGCCGACAATAGCCTCGCTTATAGCCACCGTTGGCTGTAGCTAGTGTGAGAGTGGTTCCCTCGCAGGGCACGTGTCTCTGCCGGTGTGAGCAGCAGGGATGCCCAGCGGTAACAGATTGTAGGCCAGTAGTGGCCGTGCATCTCCCGCTCGTCTGACAGAGGAGATAAAGAGGAGAGCGATAGCCTTTTACCCGGACGACCGTTCTCCCGTTCCAGCTTTCTTAATTTCCTTGTTAAGGGATAAATATGTTCTGCAGATCGACCTCACTGTCCTCTCTTTAGTATATATTTTCTTTCCTTAAAAGAGTGACATTTTAAAGCGGCGACATTTTTTAAAGATAATTGCTCATTTATTTCCGATAGCTCAGGGGTATTTTTTAAATCCATTCAGAACACAGGTGTGTTCTGAATGTTAACACTTGTTATTCAGCAATTCTTAAAAAAAATTTAGCGGCAGTTATTTTCTTAACTCTCCGCCGCCGCCTCTTTCCTTCCAGCGGACGTGCATCAATAATTTTCCATGTATTATTTTTAACGATTCGCTGGAATTCACATATCCAATTCCCTTCAAAAGAAACAGGTATGCACTGTAGATAAGGCAAAACAAAATGCAAATGTATTGAATCTCAAAAGCTGAAACCCAAGAATGGGAATGTATAAAATATGGTGTTTTAAAGGATTAACAATTAAAAGCCTCCTTGTTCACCTTGCCATTCCTGTTCTGTTCCCCTGCTAAGTAATCACAGGATGAAGCCAGGGAGACAGGAAAGCCAAAACTGGCTCTGATATGCAAATGAGCCTGCACTTGCTCGTTTGTCATTGGCTAATTGGTGTAAGTGTGTGTGTGTGGGTGTTTGTGTACTAGTTTGTGTGTGTGTGCGTGTGTGTGTCTGTGTGTGTATGGGGCCATCTTTATGTGCATCCATTTTAAGTGTCTGTTTCTAGGTGTCTTTGGGGGGGGGGGAGCTGTGCTGCATGTATGCACCCACCTTTGCCATTATGTGTGTGTGCATCTAGCATCTATCTAGGGGTGTGTGTGTGTGCGTGTGCGTGTGTGCGTGTGTGTGCCTCTAGCATCAATCTAGGTGTGTGTGTGTGTGTGTGTGTGTGAGTGTGTGCCTTTATGTGCGAGTGGGGACTTGTAAACGTCTCGCTGCAGACAAATGGCCCTGTACATCGTTGGGGAGGGTGAGTTATACGAGGTTAGTATGATTCATTCTAAACAACAGGGGAGCGTGAGGTCTCCGGTGGGCCGTTGCTCCCGCCAGCGAGAGGAGAATCCCCTCAACGTCGTCGGGGCGATGGAGGGTGACGGAGGTGTCTGCTGTCCCTCACCCGCTGTCATTAATACCCAGAGCCTCTTCAGCTCAAACCCAGATTGCCTGGAGCAGAGTGGTTGGAAACACTTAGCCGGAGCTGCACATCAGGCTGAGAGCCCGGTCGCTGACACACTCGTTTCCCCTCACACTCCCTCAGATCAGCCGCTAATTTAACGCGGGAGAGCGCAAAGGAAAGGAAGTGAGGGAAACAAGCGGGGTGAAACGGTCGGCTGCGGGCGACGCCGGCCCATCACTATGTAAACATAGCCTCGCCAAACACGCACGCACGCACGCATGCTCAACACATGCACGCACACGCACGCACACGCACAAACGTAAAGGAAGTTTGATGCAGCTAAATGTAACAATAACAGTGTAAAATAAGTGTCCCTAAACGTCCTATTTCCAAACCAAATTAATTGGACATGTCTTTTGAAATGTCATCTCGATAATGCCAGCACTATCGATGTTGTGAGGAAGGCAATGGGTGCACAGAGAAGAGTGGATGTGACATCTCTTGAGGCAGGGCATGCTGAGCTATGCTATTCTACTGTATTCAATTCTTTGGGGTTTATTGTTATTCCATGCAGATGTTTTATCAGTTTGCAGCTGTGGTGCGCGCGTGTGTGTGTGTGTGTGTGCGTGTGTTCGTGCGTGCATGCATCCGTGCGTGCGTGTGCGTGCGCGTGTTTGTGTGTGTGTGTGTGAGCGAGTGAGTGCATAAGGCTGAAATCTTCTTAGGTAGCCGCATCTCTCCTCTTCTCTGTGTCCACTGGCGAGCCATTCGTCACATGGTCTTGTCTCGTTAGGGTTGGCCGGGGTTGGGCTCCCAGCATCTGGCTGACTTGTTTGTGGCCAACTACTCTCTGAGGCTGCTTTGGTCTTCAGGGTGGATCAGTGCGGCAGTATGAGAAAAGCTTTGATTTGTGGTCCGATTTGAGAAGCAGGCCCAGATGATGCGTCCATGAATCCTGCAGTGTGTGCGAAATAATATAATAAGAATTAGCGTTAATAAATCATTGTCCTGCACGTGTTTCTATCTCTGAGGCATTGGATGGCATCAGCGCAAGAAACCGAGTAGTAGGCGTTTTGGACAGGGTATAGGTATGTGTATGCATGAGCTCGAATAAATTAATAAATCATAGCGGTTTTACCACTCAGAGGTTATCTAGCTACCACACTGTGCTCCAATCAACCGTCACCTCCCCGTTGTAAAGCAGATGCATTTGCCTCCCATAAAGCCTTCATTTTCAACACTTTATTCCTCCACATACACACGGGGCCTCCTTACCCTAAGCTGAATCCTATTCCACCTTCTGATTATATTTACTTTTTTTTGTTGAACTTTAATTTTTTTTCACAAGTGGGTGCAGATGAATAGCTTTTTCTATGGCCGGGGCCCCCGCTAATTCTCTCCCCGGTAGTCCGTCACGCCGTAGGTGTATTAATCTGTGTCATTAGATTAGCTCCTGTGATGATAAGGCCCCAAGGGTGACGCTGGGAGGGAGGAAAGGCAAGGCAGGTGTAAAACATTCTGACACCGTTTCGCCGTGCTCCATCATAAACCCCCCGGTTGCCGGGGGAACAACACTACACAGCTCTCCGGAGATACCTGGGAATCGGTCAGACTGCGGGAGTTGTTTCCTGTGTGCATGCTATGTTCTATGATTTTAAGCTTTGTGTGTGTGTGTGTGTGTGTGTGTGTGTGTGTGTGTGTGTGTGTGTGTGTGTGTGTGTGTGTGTGTGTGTGTGTGTGTGTGTGTGTGTGTGTGTGTGTGTGTGTGTGTGTGTGTGTGTGTGGTCTGCAGGGTAGCAGTTTGAAGCAAAATGTTTTTGGTTTTAACGAACTGGACACTTAATAAACAACCTGGTGCGTGTTTGTTATGCTTACACACAATGTTTGAGTTCGGTGATCCCCCATCCAGTCCTGACACAATATTATTCTTTTTATTCTGAAATAGGTACAAGCCTTTAATTAAAGAAATGGGCTAGTGGTTATTTTGATAAGATATTTTAATATGTTAAAAGGTGTTTTTACATCAGACCCTTTAGTCTTTTCTTAAATAGGAAGTTATTTTGGGTTATCATTAATGTAAAATGGCTGTTGTGTTGCCTTGGGAAAAGTGAATATGGCCACTCCCACTTTTGAGTTTTGTTTGGAAGCATGGCCTCCCAGAATGGCCGCTATGTTGTGGAGAGAGAAAACAAGCTCAACCCACCAGGAAGGAACTGTGTTATTTTAAACCACCAATCAAATTGTGTTATTGTGAAGAAAGCACATTTGACTTTTCTTGAATGGATACTTTGAGTTTCCACATGTGGATTATGAACTTCCAAATCTTCATCCTGAAAGTTTGGTGGAGAAGGAGCAGTGTGTGTAAGTTTGATATTCCCTTCATTGTCCTTTGATTATTCAGACATTGTCTATCTCGGCACGCCATGATCTGCCCATACAGTGTAATGTGAGCAACTGTGTTATGTATTGATTGGCCATGCTACCCTGGTGTTCTTTAGATTTATTTTAAAAGACAGTTGAATGCAGTTCTCCATTTTTGTAGCTAGCAGACCTCTCACTTGCTGTCAGGAAACACACAAAACAGACAGGTTCCCTGTTTATGCGTTTGCGTGTGTGAACGCACGAGTACGCGTGTACGTGCGCACAAACACATCCATGTGCGTGTGAGCACGTGAAAGGGAGGGATGCTGCGAGGATGTGAGGGCTGCCAATTACTGATGGAAACACGATAGAACGGGGCTGATCAAAGCACCGCCTGATGCAGCCTGGCCTCTTTGTTCCTGACTCCCGGGTGGGAGAAGAGAGCGGGAGGCAGAATCAATGCACCGCTGGCGAGAACGCTCACTAGTCACTACATCAGGCTCCACGCTCACCTCTGCTCTGCCTCCTCTGGGCTCCCATTAAAAGACATGCGTGTTGTTGTTGGTGGTGGTGGTGGTGGTGGTGGTGGTGTTGATGGTAGTTGGACTGGTGGTGGAGGTGTTTGTGGTGGTGGAGGTGTTTGTGGTGGTGGTGGTGATGGTGATGTTGATGGTGGCTGCACAGAACGCGGCATACAAACGTCCTCAACTCACAACCGACGCAAAAACACAAGCCCTAAAACACGCACACACAGGCCCGGAACCACACATTAGGAGTGCTTGCATAGACACACGCACACGCACGCACACACAAATGCAAACACAAACCCGCACGTGCACACAACGAGACACAAATGCGCGCGCACGCACACACACACACACACACACACAAACACGCACACATTCACGCGGGAAAAAAAAACAACAAACGCACACGGACATACTTTGAACTACATACAGAACAATAGAACACAAATGTACAACTGCGTAATGGATGGCAGTCCAGAGCAGAGGGGGGGGGGGGGGGGGGAAGATGATCAGCTGCCTCCAGATAGAATCTGAGTTTTGTCATTAATTATTTTACGCCACCGTTGGAACTGTCTGTTGGAATCCAATTACCAGGCAGTCTGCGTGGCTTAAAGGATGGAGAGAGAGCAGTACTGATAGAGAGAAATATATAGAGAGAGGGAGGGAGATACACAGAGAGAGCATGGTGAGGGGAAGAGGGTTTTCAGCATTTTCTTAAAAGCCTTTTTTGTTTTTAAAGTCATAGCTAACCCCAGTGCGAGTTCTGAAGAAAGAGGGTATTTCTTTTTAAAGACTATTGGAGCTATTTGAGAGACTGGACAAACAAAAGTCTCCAAAGTGAGTGTTTTCTGGCTTCTCTTGTCTCCTGACAGAGAGTGTGAGACAGACAGACAGACAGACAGACAGACAGACAGACAGACAGACAGACAGACAGACAGACAGACAGACAGACAGACAGACAGACAGACAGACAGAAACCCTTGATGAACGAGGCAGAACAAGAAACAGCGAAGGGATGAGCAGAAGTGAGAAGCTGAGGACTCTCTCTCTACGGTACACTCTCTATGGTACACTCGGCGCAGTCTTAACTACCCGAGTGAACGACTCATAGTGACAAAAAGGGCTCAGTGCAGCCCAGACCCCAATGAGCGGAATCTACTTCAAATGAAATCGCACCCCTGCTGTGAAATGCCAATTTATGTTGGCTGTCGCTGTTGATTTATGTTCCCATGGTGTACACTTACTGCCTATTATAGTGCACTGGGTCTAATGGTAAGTTAAAAGGCAAAAGCAATTCTGCTCTCTCTCTCTTTTTCTCCCGCTCTCTCTTTTCCTCTTTCTTTAAGTCCATCATACCCTCTTCCCCTCTATCTTATTTTTCTGTAAGGCAAATACATTCTCTATCTCTCTCTCTCTCTAACTCTGTCTCTCATTCCCTCTCTCTCTCTGCCTCTCTCTCTCTCTCTCTCTCTCTCTCTCTCTCTCTCTCCCTCTCTCTCTCTCTCTAACTCCGTCTCTCATTCTCTCTCTCTCTCTCTCTCTGCCTCTCTCTCTCTCTCTCTCTCTCTCTCTCTCTCTCTCTCTGCCTCTCTCTCTCTCTGCCTCTCTCTCTCTCTCTGCCTCTCTCTCTCTCTCTCTCTCTCTGCCTCTCCCTCTCTCTCTCTCTCTCTCTGCCTCTCTCTCTCTCTGCCTCTCTCTGCCTCTCTCTCTCTGCCTCTCTCTGCCTCTCTCTCTCTCTGCCTCTCTCTCTCTCTGCCTCTACCTCTCTCTGCCTCTCTCACAGCTCCCCAGGTTCTGTAGTGTTTGGTGCGGTGGTGATGTGCGTCTGATAGCCCCCCAGAGCTGGCCTGTACCGTCAGACAGATAGCAGGGCCAGAGGTCTGTGCAGCAGCCACCAAAATAAATAAGTAAAGAGGGAGAGGCTGTGGACCGAAGCAGAGGCTCATCAATCCCCGTTCCGCCAAATTAGAGGTTGGCTGGTAATCAATATCCCCCTGGGATTGCGGGCTCACTCCACTTTAAACCACCAGAGTCTCACTCCGGCCCGGGTGAGAAGGCAACACTACAAGGGGCGACACAGACCAATAACAACTGGGTCGGCGGGGGCGACAGCACGGCGTTTAGTCCACATCTGCAAGCAGACCGGATGAACTAAATGGTATTAGGGGATGCCGAGCAGAGGCTTTTTAATATGCTAGTTTTTATTTCCCATACAGTGCAGCAGCGTGTCTCAGATGTGCGGTCACCGACGTGTTAATATCCTGTTCTTTCCCAAACCTCGGGGAACCAAAACAAGCGCTCCTGTTCTTCAAGCCCTGAACCACCTTATACTCGGTGTGCGTTGACTGACTACAGCATCATCTTCTTACCTTTTCATCTAAGGGGCACACGGTTCAAGTCTCGGTTTAGGTTGACTCCGTATCATCCGCGAGCCTTTCTGTCTCTCGGGTGTCCTTCACACGGATGAGCTCAGAGAAGCCGTAGCCTCCATTAGCACTTCTCTCGAAAGGAGCAAGCTTCACTCGTGACTCGGGCCCATAGTAGTCTTGATAAGTGACTAAATGTGGAGCTGTTATGAATGGTTGGGTGTGCGAGTTGAGGGTGACAGCAGAGAGAGGGCAAGAGAGAGAGAGAGAGAGAGAGGGATACGAACCTGTGATGAACCAGCACACCCTCACAGTCTCCTATGTAGAAACATGGTGTTCTCTATCCATTTAGACCACTTATTTTCCCTTGTGTCGGTGTCTAAGGTCTGGCTTCATCTTATTGTCGTTCCCCCGATACGAAGCTAGCTCTCTACGCAGGTAGTCGTGAATCCTGAGCAGGCCTTGATACTTGCAAGAAGGTTTAGGACAGAACGCACTGAAACCGTTGTTCCCACGTGCGCTCAGCCCTTCTATCTCCAGGTGTCTCTTTTTGAGCCTCACTCTCCTGTTTCCTGTCATTAGTTTCCTGGGGCTCCCTGCTTCTGATTTCTTGTCCAGTTCCCCTCCTGCCAATCCTCATTCCATTGTTTGTCCCCCTCACAGTTATCGAAGTGTGTCTCTTTCTCATTCAAACTGCACCACACCGAACACCACCCCTATGTGTGTGCACACACACAGACGAACGCAAGCGCACGTACGCTATTTGTCATTTTATCCACATTTTCCTAACCCTCTTGTCAAAACTCTCCGCACTTCATTTGGCCTGCTCTGAAATGTTTCAATTTCTACTCGTGTTATTAAGGGCAGTTACCACCGCACACGCACGCCCTGCATACATCCTCCCTCGTGCCAAGCGATCGTCGCTCTCGCCTTTTTATTGTTTTATCCGTCGTTCATCTCCACTCTTCCCCCGGCTCGCCCTCTCCTCCCCCCCCCCCCCCCATGGTTTCACCAGCCTCCAGCCGCCCCCGCTCAGACACGTAGTCTCTGCCTTGTCACCAGTTGTATAGTCTGCCTGTCACCGGTTCTCAAGGAGCTGAGGCATTGTCAACACACATATTATCTTTCTTCCAGTCACTGTGGCTCTTTGCCTCGCTCCATCCTCCTGACGTCGCTTATTGTACCTCTCCTTCTCCCTTCCCCCCTTGCTCCTGTCACTTTGATTATACTCTTTCAGTCCTGTGCAAATGTTGAGACTTTTGTTTTATGTTGTCGCTGGTCAGCTTTATTATAATCAATCAACGATTGGATCAATGATCCTCCCGCCAGTGTTCTTCATACATTTTTAATTCCTACGGTGGTTCAAATCGAAAATGAATTAAATCCGTCTCATTATACGTGTACAACTTATGCGTGTACAACTTAACTAGATATTAGCCAGGGGCGGCCTCAAATCAAAGCAGGCTTAAACAGAGACAGGCACAGTCCACTCAAAACGGATATTCTGAGGCATTTCACTCTAACCGCTGATGGGTGGCTATGGCATACGGCCCAAATCATACTCAAACACTAGCTCCTCAATCTTACCTACAGCGAATTTAACAGGATGTTAAAAACACTGCATAGAACGCGTTTTTGTGGGATAAAAGTCCTCCCGCTTCCCAACAAGTGTCTATAACCGAGCGCAGGTCTCGGTTTAACCGCCCCCGACGCACACCACACATAAAATAAGTCTATTTCTCAGTACACCAGGGTCCTACAAACTGTTTATTATTCTTTTTTCGAGCGCCGCCGGCTATTCTTCAAGCTCGGAGCAGCCTTGTCTCCCTCACTGTCTGCCTTGAAAGCAGCTCAAGCGTCCGCCGGCCCCGCCGCGGCCCATCCAGGAGGGGCGGGGTGTTTACATGTGAGGCGCGCTGTTTAATGAACAGCTGTTTGAGTGTGCAGCGATTGTCTGACAAGGGTCCCCCCAGTCTTCCTGGGTCCTCCTTGGACGCTCTCTGGTGGCAGATCAGAGCCAGGAATGTGCAGGAACTGTCAACGAACCGATAAAATGAACAAGCCATCTGTCAGTCTGTCTGTCTGCCCCCGCTGTGTGTGTGTGTGTGTGTGCGTGCATGCGTGCATCTGTGTGTGCGTGTTTTCCGTGTGTGCTATAAGCACTCCCACAGGTAAGTGGTGGCAAACGTATGGACAGAATTTCAATTGTACATCTGAGGAATATCGCCTACGGCTGAAAGTGCTCCCATTGACAGAGTAAACACACCAGGAGGCCAGGGGAGAGGGGGAGATAGGAGTGAGGGGGGGGGGGAGATGAGGAGGGAAGGAGGGGGGTGGAGAGGAAAAAACGAGGAGAGTGGAGGAGAGGGAAAGAAGATGATAGGAAAGGGAAAAAGAGGAGAGAAGGATTAACATGGTGATAGGATTGGAGAGAGAGAGGGGGGGGGGGTTCTTCATTATTCTTCCAGCCCTCACTGATAAGAGCCAGCCCAAAAAAAAGGGTCCAATGAACCACTAACACAAAAAACACACATTGGCCGATTCTGTCCATTTCTCAGTCATCACTGCGATATATTCTCGTTCTCTCTCGCTCTCTCCCGCGCTCTTTTGCTCTCTCCTTCGTCCTTCAACGTCCTCATCGCTCCGTTCCCCTGCCCGAGGAAGAAAGGAAAGACGAGAGGATTAGACAAGTTCCATAAACGACCGACTGTGTCCATCTCTCTGGCAATTAGCCCTGTCTACTGCGGTGGCAGGACACAACGTGTGTGTGTGTGTGTGTGTGTGTGTGTGTGTGTGTGTGTGTGTGTGTGTGTGTGTGTGTGTGTGTGTGTGTGTGTGTGTGTGTGTGTGTGTGTGTGTGTGTGTGTGTGTGTGTGTGTGTGTCGAAAAAGGAACAATGCACAGTCAGAGGTATAGAGGCCGAGAACGAGAAAGAGAGGGCTGAGACCAAGGGGAAGAGAAAAATGGCGGGGAGAGAAAAGTTACAGATAATTTTTCATTTGCTATTTTTGGTGGGGGAGCCATATTTGTCCTTCTGACAGAGCGGCGGCGAAGTTGAACTCACGGAGGCTGGTCTGACGGCGTGATGGATGGTTCCACCGTCCTCCTTGGGCTCTCTGGCGTTAGGACAAATGAAGCTCATTTACACTGCTGCCCCAAGAGTGTGACGATGTGAACATTGTATAGTCTTGGTATATATCATCAAATCACAGGATGTGTGAAA
The DNA here is from genome assembly GCF_902167405.1 of Gadus morhua. Lineage (NCBI taxonomy): Eukaryota > Metazoa > Chordata > Actinopteri > Gadiformes > Gadidae > Gadus > Gadus morhua. Next base: position 26,774,216 of record NC_044059.1, on the reverse strand, counting down.
AATGTGTGAGGGGCGGGGGATATCATGGTGTGTGTGTGTGTGTGTGTGTGTGTGTGTGTGTGTGTGTGTGTGTGTGTGTGTGTGTGTGTGTGTGTGTGTGTGTGTGTCTGTGTCTGTGTCTGTGTCTGTGTGTGTGTCATTACTGACCAGACTTCTGTCTTGGCATGATAGTACCGGTGACTTAGGGTTCTTAACGGCCTTCCCTCAACGCCCAGGGGGTTTCCACTGCCCCCCAGAGTGTCCCCTCCATCTGAGACAGAGAGGGACACACACAAGTAAGGGGAGAAGGCGACTCCTGGGGGCGAGACTAAACGGATCGTAAAACGAGTTCCTGTGCTTGCGGCGACTGTTGTATTGATTCAGATTTGACAGCAATGAGTTCAGTGATTCGTATGCATGTTTTTTTGTAGGTAGATGTCTCAGCCATGCTAGCCTTGTGCTGGTTCAGTAGCTCTGCACCTGTGCCTTGAATAAATAAACGGAATAGCTCAAGGAAGTAGATATGTTCGATTTAAAGTCTAAACGATTTAAAGTCTGTACCATGTAAACGTCGGAAGCATCCGTATTTTAATAGTTTGTATTCATTCCTTATGCGCCATACTTTAGACATGTGTGTTTTACATACATGAAGAACAAAGGTATTAACTGCACCTACACCTGTCCTTAAAGCACTTATGCTTTGTTGCTCTTTTGAATTCCACTGTTTGTGCAGGGAATGTGTCTGTGAAACCATCTCCCCCAGTCCTCTCCAGGTTGAGCCCATTTACATGCTGAGCGGCGAGCGGGCAGCAGCCGGGGAGAACTTGTTGTGCCCAGAACAGGTTTAACATTTGCCACGGTGTGAAGTGGCTTTGCAGTCTGGCAAATGAGAAGGCTCAGACGTTTGGAAATGGCCAGCCAGGCCACCCTCCCTCCCTGCAGAGGAAAAGCTCCCTGTCACCCTATTTTTAAGAGAACCTCCCCTGCCGTCCTGCCTCCCACAGTCCCTTCCGCAGTCTCCTACGCCTCCTCCCCCCTCTTATTCCCTTGTTTAATTGCTGATTCCATCTTTGCTGTTCATTCATTTTTTTTCCCATCTCCTCGACTAAGCTTCTACTACTCATTTAAGGGAGCAAAGACAATGTGCCTTGATCAGAGTAATGGGCGATAATCTCTCTCTCTCTCTCTCTCTCTCTCTCTCTCTCTCTCTCTCTCTCTCTCTCTCTCTCTCTATATTCTCTCTCTCTCTCTCTATATTCTCTCTCTCTCTCTCTCTATTCTCTCTCTCTCTCTCTATTCTCTCTCTCTCTCTCTCTCTCTCTCTCTCTCTCTCTCTCTCTCTCTCTCTCTCTCTCTCTCTCTCTCTCTCTTATCTTCTCTCTCTCTCTTCTCTCTCTCTCTATTCTCTCTCTCTCTCTCTATTCTCTCTATTCTCTCTCTCTCTCTATTCTCTATTCTCTCTGTCTATTCTCTATTCTCTCTCTATTCACTCTCTATTCACTCTCTGGCCAGCTCTTGGTACCGCCTTGCCTGTGGAGGGCAATTGTGTGTAGTTTCAGATGGGAAGTGGAGACTGAGCTGTAAGTAATGGTGTTCTGTATGGTTCTGGGCAGCCCTGCAGCGTATACCCGTTCTGCGTCACCAATGTCTGCCATATGTGCTGCTGTGATGGATAGAAGTCTAAGGGGATGTGTAGCACTGCCGGAGCCGAATCACACGCCCGCTAACCTTCATTATCTTCAGTCTTCTGTCTCTCTTTCACACCATTCATCTCTCTCCCTTTGACCCCCAACCCCCCAATTTTCTCCCTCAAGCCACTCACTCACCATACTTCCACATACAGTAAGTCAGTAACACCTGGCTTGGTGTTGGTGGGAGTAGAGTACAAAAAGATGTCTGAAAACTCTGTTCACGTTCAAATGAAAGCACAGATACGTCTATTGAGCAAGCATCACATTACAATTATTCCACTTTAATTGCACGTCTTTTTTTATGAACGGATATTGCTTTCTTTACCGGCGTTTTGTAGAGCGGCAAAGAAACCTTGATGCAAGTGTCTTCTTTTATATGTGCAGTGAATGTGTGTCGGCCTTTTGTGAGTGTTGGCGTGCCTAAGTGTGTTTTGTAATGGTACAAATACACCGTTTTCTTTTGGGCGTCGCAGGTCCCAGCTTTCGTTCAATGTTCGGCGCAACACATAGTGCCCACGACAAAGCACCTAGGCGGCACACACAGGGGGTTGTTCAATCATTTAATATAAAGCAATATGGAAAAATGTGTCCCTGCACTGGGACTTTTGAGCACTGCTTGAAGTCAGTGCACTTAACAGTCAAATGTTATCTTTTCTCTCACCGCTGACTTTTCTCTCTCTTTTTTTGGTCTGCGTAATTTTTTCCTCTATTTCTTTGACCATTTGGCACCTATATATTCACTACCTGATATTGGCATATTCTGATTTATTTTTCTAGATAAATCAGAATATAGATTCCTAGATTCTTGCTGCGCTCGTCTCTCTCTCTCTCTCTTCTTTGTGTATGGTTGCTAAGGAAGCGTCAGGCGTAATGTGTGGATGACTCGCCATCGCCTTGCTCAGTCTCCCAGTAGGATTTTTAGTTGAGTTCCAGAGACTGTGATTCCCTCATCACCGTTCTTCTGGTGACAGAATAACTGTTGTTTCCCTCTGCATTTTTTGCAATTACTTCATTTTTCATATGTTCACTTTCACTTTCATAACTCTGGCAGAAACCCTTTCTATGATGGCTACAGAGAACGGCACAAATGACACATCTCTTCTAGGAACTATGAGAACTTCTCTTCTAAGTTAATTTGATGAAAGCTGAACAATGAAGTTTCTTGAAGGAAAAACAACAACAACACAAACAGTACTAAGTCACTTGAAGGGAACCGTCATTTGTCTCTCAGGGAGTTGTATACAGGGCACTGTGAAAGGCAACTCCACCCATGAGATTGTGGTTGATGCGTGTGTGCATGTGTGGTTATGTGCGTGATTTCAACCATCTGCTTGTGTGTGTGTGTGTGTGTGCTTGTGTGTGTGTTCAAACCTCTCTGAATGCTATATGATGGAGCAGCACTAATGATTGATGAGCCTTGTTAATAATGCATGGTATGAAAAGACCAAATGGACTGAGGAGAGGAAGAAAGAAAGAATAGAACCACTAGCCAACTGGACAAATTACTTTTGTCTCAGAGCGACATAGGAAGACGGCGGGAAAGGGTGAACAAAGGATTGAGCAGAAGGGAGTCTTGAAGAAGCTGAAATAGGATAGCATGTAACAGCTGGTGTGTCTTAAGGCAACATGTTTATGTGTATTATTATTTAATTATTATTAATAATAATGTCCCGTCTGCAGACATGTATGTCAATGTTAGGGCATTTATGATCTGATCCTGTCTGAATGCATTAACCATATGCGCATTGGGGACAGGACAGTCTCACTCATGCAGGGATCCATTGAGCCACAACACATCAGGGAGTTGTGCGTGCGTGCGTGCGTGCCTGTCTGCCTGTCTGCCTGTCTGTCTGTCTGCCTGTCTGTCTGTCTGTCTGCCCCACAGATAGATCTCAAAGACGTTCAACGTCGACAATAACACATTATCGTCTCGCCCTTCCAACGCCACGATGGCCCTGCTCATCATAGTCTTTTTTTAGTCTCATAGGGTGTGGTACCTCAGAGAAACACAGGATGCTTGGCTGAACGTCCCTCGCTCCATATGAGATCCAGCTTAATAGTTGAACATCCTGGGTCCACCTTAGCTCATTTGCATATTTTTCAATCTATAATTCCTTGAAAAGATGGAAAGACATCCAGAGTGCCACGGGACAAGTGTCCATCTGTGTTCTCTCACATCCAAGTGTTGAAGTGAATTGAAGTATATGAAGCATAACCCTGAAGTAGGAGTCCCTGCATTTCTCCCTTCTGTCGCTCAATCTTCTCTCTGTATCCTTTTAGCTATGGATATAGATTTGTCTGTTTGCCTGACTATCTCTATGGTAACCTGTTAAGGAAGCATTGAAAGGAAGATTACAAAACTGCAACACACACACACACGCACACACACAGCATTACAAATTATCCTGCTGAGTATCACAATAAGGTCACTCAGTTTGAGTTGGCAGGACTACTTTATCGAACAGCTTCGAAACGTCTCTGAAAATAGAGGGAGAGATAACGTTGTATTGACCATCCACACAAAAGATCCGAAATGGCACCAAAAGCAGAAATGGTTGAGGGTTGCAGTGCCATAGCAATGGGAGAATGGTTTTATGTAGGCGTGTGGCTCTCAGTGTGAGAGAGTTGTACATTTAAAAGGACATTCACAGCATGTCCACTTTTCAAGGCCTAGTCGGACACACGCACGCGCGCACGCACGCACGCACGCACGCACGCGTGCGTGTGAAAAAACACACCCACGCAACGACACTCACTCACACGACAACATGCACCCACACGACAACACACATGCACACACAGCAACACACACAACAGACACCTACACCTACGCACAAAGATGAGAACGCACACACGCACACACGAAAACACACACACACACACACACACACACACACACACACACACACACACACACACACACACACACACACACACACACACACACACACACACACACACTCATTCACACACACACACACGGGGAGAAACATGGTTCCGGAAGCCCTGTGAGAGCAGCGTGAGTGGACGTGTGGCGATACAATTAACGGATAGCCTCCTGAGGTTCTGCCGGGGCGAGGGCCAGAGCTGTGTGCAGCATCACAGGGGTCACAGGCAGCGGCAGCAGCCTACTGCTGGGCCCCATACCCAGTCAAAGGACAGGCCGGTAGGGGGACCCGGGAAAGGTCACCGCAGATGGAGGAGACAGGGGAAACTAATAAAAAGGGAAACTATTCAGAGATGTTTATTTTTAATTATAGGTATTTGGAGGAGGTATTTGGTAGGTACACTGTGTGTGTGTGTGTGTGTGTGTGTGTGTGTGTGTGTGTGTGTGTGTGTGTGTGTGTGTGTGTGTGTGTGTGTGTGTGTGTGTGTGTGTGTGTGTGTGTGTGTGTATGATATAATAACAAGGTACACGAGTCGATATAATATCAAGGTACACGAGGCCTCACAATCTGTTCAACAGAGACTACTCAATAGCAAATCAGTCATTCAAACTTTTTTATAGTTGCATTCAATGAAGCGTCGAGGATCTGGTGGGGTCGGAGCGGCGAACACAAGAAACTCCCTTTTTAACTCTGGGGTAAAATATAATATCAAGGTACATAATATCAAGGTACAGAACTTCTGGAGCTGTCTCCAGAAGTCCAGAGAACGTCTTAGAAACGTCTGGTTGTATAGAGATCCAGACAATGGGAAGGAACGGGAAGGACGATAGAAACAAGAGAACGGAATAAAGAAAGGACCCACCGCAGCCACGTGATTCAACAGGGCAAACAGAGCTCACACGCACTCACACGGGATTTATGTTTCAAATTAAAGTCTATTATGGTAAAGAACATACAGAACATCGTAACCATAGTAGCTGGGTGCGTGTGCTACTTGTTCTTCTTCCCCATGTGGTATTTCTATCTCTGAATGGGGTCTTTGTACCACCGATCATCGTATCATGCGATGCGTATTATGATATATGCGGTCCCTGAATCGCATGTACTGCTAGAACACCCCCACCCATCATCGCTCTGTCCGAAAGGTAGGGCACCCCACAGTGGCAGAATGATTTGCTGTGAGGTCAGTGCTCACGTCCTTGGCTTTGCCTTTGAGACAGAGTCACCGAGAACCGGTTCGGATGCAACTGACACCGGCTATCTGTGTCCGGTATCGCCGGTGCCAGACTGCAACCCCCTCTCACCCCAACCCCAACCCCAACCCAGCCGTCCCTCACACCCTGCCCCTCCTTTTCTAGCACCCGGCCTCATCAAAACAAACCATTTGTACCATCCACGGAGCTACACCCACACACAAACAAACCAAAGTGCAGCAAAAGTGACGAATGTGGAGCTTTCTTAATTCATAGTGGCTATTCGTACGGCGACCTTAAGAATAGCAATTAGGCTATTCGTACGGCGCGCCGTAAAAATACTGCATTAGTCTATTTTCACGGCAGGTTATGGTTAGGGTTAGGGTTAGGGTTATTTCTATAATTAATTACTATAATTACGGTCGCCCCGGTTAGGGTTAGGGTTAGGGTTAGCGCCGAGCAGACTGATGGGTCAAGTGCGGTCACGTGACGAGCTCGGTCGCCGTACGAATAGCCACTGCCTTCTTAATTACATTGATGAGTGACTCACAGGGAGACAGCCTACTGCCTTGTTTCACTGCTTGGTTTACTTTTTAATGAACTGTGTTAATGTATGTATGTATGTGTATATATATATATATATATATATATATATATATATATATATATATATATATATTTGAAATTAAACTTCAAAGGTTGGTTGACTAAATTAATATCCGTTGATTTTTCTTTGGAACCTAACCGTCGCTATTGTTTATGCCATTTTGCTGTTAATGGGTAATTATAAAATTACGAATTATAATTATTTATAAAAAAAATAGCAATATTGGAAGGTTGTTATCTTGCGAAAGCCTGCTTTTTTTATCTGCAATCCATTAAACATATATTAGCTCGCGTAATCATGTAAAACAGAAATAATCTGTGAGATCTTTTACCAAACAACTTTATAGCAAACACATTTAATGAAATGCCAACTCAACCAGACACTGCAATAACAAGTAGATATATATATATAAATATACAAATATATTCTGTCTGTCTCTCTTTCCCCAGGTCAGAATGCCGGCCATGCAGGGTACGCTGTCTCTGCGCGGACTGCAGGTCTTAAGGGCTCTGGTTCTGCCGGCTTTGTGGGCCCTGGTTCTGCCCATAGTTTGTGGTGAGTATTTTACACAGTTTACAAAAGTTACACCGATACATATATTTCTGGGATCACACAAGCACGCTCCCCTCAAGGAAGATTCAACGGTGGGTTTCTAAATTCTGGACGGGGGAAATAAAACGCCCCGTCCGCGGTGGAGTCGTTTCGCTGACTCTTCTCGCCAAAGCTTACAGGGAGTTCAGATAATGTGGAGGATCAGCAAATGGTCACATCTTCCTCACTGCACTACCCTGCCCGCATATTGGAACTGTGGCTGTGAATGTGTATGGAAATATTAGCTTGGTGACAGGTGGGGACTGTTCTCATGGGTGGTTGAGGTGTTGAGATGTGACAATGCTACCCTGTTCCGATGGTAGTGTAGTGTCCATGAGATGGTACAGGCTTCTGGTTGAGTGGCATACCGTTCTGACTTTGAATCCGTTATTATTCTTCTCGCTGAGGGATTTGATTTGGATGGAGATATGCACCAGGTTCCACTAGAATTTAAATCAATAAATCTACAAAGATCAATTCAAAATATATCTTCTGTGTAGGGGGCGCGATTGTATGAATTCCATTGTAGTGCATTAGCATGACCTTACATCCGTCAGAAGTCCTCCCAGTCTGTTTCCTTCACCCTTTTCTGCCATACTGTTGGTCTCAAGTTTCTTTCAATTATAGCCCAGGACCCCCCGGGTTCCAGCTTTAAAGCTAACCGGTTCTAGCGGCTAGCTCTACTACCCCGCAGCTAGCCAGAGCGTCTGCTGTCAGTCCCTATCCAAATATTTGCCAGCTGCATTTATTTAGCAGGGTGTTGGCTGTGTCCCCATCATTGGCAGCCGAACACACACTTTCCATACAGCGTAACAGAACCGGTGGCCCAGTCGATCCTCACCTGACGCTGTGTCCATGGCGACCGGAACAAACAAAAGGTACTGGCACCGGACGGCGAATCGGCAAGGTCATCCAAGATCCACCGACTCCATCCACCGCCAGATTCATGAGTACATTAACGAGGGGCAAATATTGGAATGGGACACCAGACACTTTGCTGGCAGCTAGGGAAGCAGGGTGAGCCGCTAGCACTATCGCCAAAGAGCTAGCTAGTCGTTCTAACTTCAGGTTTTTTTTTTCATGGGATAAAGATGGCCGTCTCTTGATCTTGCCATCATGCTACTAGATATTTTGCAGGCTGTTTTAAGTTTATTTTTTTATTGTTTTGTCGTTTGTTTGCTTTTGTTGTCTCTGTTCACTTTGGATTTATCTGATTATCTTCGCTTGTCTGAGATTGTAGAACTGGAGGATTTAGTCGCGTCTGTGTGTGTTGCGCTTTATCGTCTGTTTTCCTGTTTAAAAGCTGCAGATTTATAATTGGAATATATGGATTATTTTTTCTTTTGTCGCTTGAAATCTACGGAAAAAGTATTCAGGGAATTGTGTTTCAAGGGAAGGTGGTTGGCCAGATAGCCCCTATATACAAGTTACTTGTATTCGTTCAATTGTCCGCAAAAATGTCCACTCTCGCTCACATTCACTCGCACACTAACTTTTACAAAGAGTTTGCACACAAAGTTGGCAGACCTGCGCAGCTTAGCTGCAAAACGGCTTATTCTTTTAGACCTTGTTACAAGATTACACAATTTAAGGGGAGGCGAAACGATGACACATTTATGGAAGAGGATGAAAAACAAATCTCAGATCTCCAAAGCGAGCTCATCCGTTCTTGACTATTTCAAAGGGAGCGTTTTTTTAATATTGGTTATCCTTATATATTTATATACACAAAGAGAGAGGGAAGTGAGCGCTTCGTTACATCACTTCAGAGGCAAGAAAACACTTTGATTAATCTGAGAAGGGAACTGAGCTGAGAGGGTGCGGTAGTTTATGCCCTCATTGTGTGGGAGCTTGTCCCAAATTTAAGAAGACTTAATATTTTACGTTTGCTTTTACATGCTAGTGCCGATTCTCTGCCTCTACAAAAAAGATTTGGCATAGTTGAATGTTCCATAGGGATTAATCCTGGTGGGAAAGCAATGCAAGCAATATAGATGTATTTTTGAGTGCATATCTCGGTCACCCATCTTGTTTCATCTTATATATGCCGACAGTTCTTTTACAGCAAAGTACCGACACATTCTCTCAATGACAACCTCTTTGCCCCATGTGTGTGTGTCGGTATGTGGGCTTGCACACATCCTTGGGCGTGTGCATTTTGACACACGCACACGCACGTACACACACACACACACACACACACACACACACACACACACACACACACACACACACACACACACACACACACACACACACACACACACACACACACACATATATACATGCAAACAAATAAACAAACAAACAGACACGGACATACTCTGAATTACATATAGAACAATAGCATAACACAAAACACACTTATGTACTGCATGTAATGGATGGTCATGCTAAGATAAAAGTCCAGCGTAGAGCTGAACCGTCCTCATGTATGCCACGTACTATATCCCTTGATACACTCGATTTCCCTTAATAATGCACCATGTAAACACGACACACTCCACCCTCGGTGTCCATCTACGGACCGTACATCATAACACTGTGTGCCTCTTCTTCAACAGGGGAATTATGACTTTTGATCATCGGGCCCCGTCCCTAGCACTCTGTGTCTCTTCGGGTTCCTCTCCTTCAGACGAGTGGACATGGTGGATGGGAGTTTGAGGGCTTTCACAGAAAGTAAGGAGGTGGTGGTGGTGGCGGCGGTGGTGGCGGCGGTGGTGGCGGCGGTGGCGGCGGCGGCGGCGGCGGTGGCGGCGGCGGCGGCGGTGGCGGCGGCGGTGGTGGTGGTGGTGGATGTGGTGGTGGGGGAGGGCACCAAAGCTCGACCATGACATTTATTTTGACAGCCGGAGTTTGCTGGAAGGGACAGAGGGCGCAGCGTGTCCTGTGTTTGGGTTTGAAATAATCCCTGCGTGTCGCGTCAGCATGTCAGCTTGTGCATTCGTCAGGGCGCTCCTCAACATCGCTGCCTGCTTTGTGTCAATGCGTGTGCGTGTGTTTGTGTGTGTGCGCATGCATGTGAGTGTTTGAAGCGTGCTGCACGAGAGAAAGGTGCAGCTCGGGTTAGTACTGTACCTGTGCCCCACGTGGTGCAATATTAAGTTATTGTGATAGCATATGTGTTTCTTTAGACCCGCTCCTGTTGGAGCTTTGCCTCAGCTTAGCTTAGCTGATGTTAGCTTGGCTTGGCTTAGCACTGTGGTCGTGGAAGCCAGAGAGATAGCATGCATCCAGGGATTGGTTCTGAGAAGGATGTTTAAATTTCAATGGCAAGAGAGGATAAGGAGCAGGAAATGAGCGGAGTAATTTTGGGATACGGAGGAAGGAAATAACGCCTGAAGGGAGAGGGAGGAGCAGGTGAGGTGAAGCTTTGGGGGAGAGGGGAGCGCGGAGGGGGAGGAGAGGAAGGGGGAGGAGAGGTGAGGGAGGGGGAGAGAGGAGGGGAAGAGGGTAGAGGGGGGAGGGGAGAGAGAGGAAAGGGGGGAAGTGGAGAGGAGAGAGGAAATGAGAGGGGAGAAGAGGAAAGAAGGGAGAGTAGAGGAGGAGATTAAAGGCGGAGGAGAAGGTGGTCATGGAGAGAGTCTCTCATGCGAGATAATGCCAGCAAGGGAATGTCAATCATAAACCCTGCATGGGACCTGCCTTTGGTAGCCCCGCTGTGCCCGTGTAGCCGCCGAATTAGATCACACATACACAACAGGGCTGTACCTCTGCATAAACACATACAAGGACAGATACAGGAAGGTTTATGCATGCATATTTGCATACCAGTCTACCTATCTGTCAATCTACCTCCCACTCTATCTCCATATTTCCACCCATCTATATTTCTGAAGGGCTTTTTCTCAGCTTTTTATGAAATGAAAAGATTTTGGCATTGCCCAACGTAGGCAAACAACAAGATTATTCAACACACAACATTATTCAGATGTCCTAACTACTGTCCTTAAAGTGTTTTACGAATATAAAACGAAACTGCCGACCACAGTAAAAAAGCTGCTCCCACTGTTATTCATATGATGTATTTTCAGACCGGCCTGGCGACAAGAATGTGGACAGAAATTGTATTTTGCTTGGGCATTCTCAAACGCTTGACTGTATAGTAACTATTCCTCAAACGTTTTTGTCTTGGGTTTGAATTTTTACCAAACTTTTATTCTGTTTTTGCAGAACTGACCTCAAGTTCAGGACCCAATAGATAAACACAAAACTGAACTTATATATGTGTTCTTGACCTCTTGAAGGAACAAATCTGTGCTTGGCAGCAGTCAGATGTTAGTGGAGAGGAGCCACTGACCCAATCTGTCGGTCTGCTGTTCTATTCAGATTTATGATTGATTTATTTAGGTTGGAGTTCGATATGAATTAAGTTATATTTTGAATGGAGGCAGGGTAGATACTGGTGTGTGTGCGCGTGTGTGTGTGTGTGTGTGTGTGTGCGTGTGTACTTGTGCGTGTGTGCTCTTTCTGCATGAGAAAGATTATGGGCCGACAGATTTGGACATACATCTTTATGTCACTCAATCAGTCGGTGTTCCTTTTTTCAGTTAAAAAGAAATATTAAAGAAACGCTAGCACCCCCCACACATCTGTCTATTTGCAGCGCGTAAGTGCCTCAGCAAAACCCTTTCTCGGCTGTGTTTAATCATTCGAGAGCGTCTTTGAAAGCCGGGACAGATGGGCCGAATGTGACCATCGCATGGACGCCACAACCACCGCCACGTGAACTGGCAGGTAGAGAAGCGAAACGGCTCACGCCTAACTCTACATACACACCCTGGGAGGTGAGCCTTCACTGGACTCCTTCCATCACCCATCATGGGTTACATACGGCTGGACGTCCTAATGCTACGACAGGGGCGCCGCGGAGGAAACTACAGCAGACTGGCCAGCTGTTCTCCACGTGTGTGAGCTCTGACTGATGCCTCGCCAAGTCGTCTCCTCAAACGTCGCTTCAGGGAGGGCTTAGCCACACCACGGCAACACCGCTGTATAGTCTAGAGACGGGGGAAATAGATCCACAGCGCAGAGTGACATTGAGGCTCCCGGGCCCCTCGTGTCGGACCGAGACGTCGACTCTCCTGTCTGTTAAGCGGGCGAGAGTGCGAGCGGTCGGACGCGGCGCTAAACAGTCTGACGGAGAGCATGATGAAGAATGGCCCTGTGGTCACAACAAACAAAAGGAGGGTCTGGAAGGGGGTTACGCTTGTAGAAACATTTCCATCTAAATGCAGATTTAGCCGATCTGAACCACTAAGGGACCGTGGTCAATTCCATTCAGTCCCCTACCAGGGGGAGACTGTTTTATTTTATTTTATTCCAATGCATTCTACTTTAAACTGTGATTCACTTTGACTTGTCTTTGGTTGTGATTGTTATGATAAACTGCTGCAAATAGCAGCGCACGCCTAATTTTCAATTGTTCTCCAGCAACGGTACAAAGGGGAACCAAAGAGGCATAATTGTACACCTGCAAACGACAGAGAAAGACACAGGATGGATAGTGAATATGAGATTAGCATCGCAGCCAGATTGATTCATTTTGGCACATTTGCCTCTCTACTGGCATCACCGGTAGTATTGTGGCATGCAGGGTACCAATTCTATTGCTCATGCAGGTGGAAATCCTGGTTGAACACATGCAATCACATTACGCATCATTGATGCAACGCGCTTGGAATACATTTAGTGCCATTCGTTTCTTCATTTTAGGTGTGTGTGTGTGTGTGTGTGTGTGTGTGTGTGTGTGTGTGTGTGTGTGTGTGTGTGTGTGTGTGTGTGTGTGTGTGTGTGTGTGTGTGTGTGTGTGTCCTCTGTGGATGAATCACAGAGGATAGGTGGTGCAGGGCCAGTTCCTCGTCACCGTGGTGTCAGAACATATGAGTGTATTTGCTCAAGAAGGAATGTGTGTCACCTTCCAAATCACCTGTCTGCTATCTCCAGTCGCCATGTTCTCAGGACTCATCTCTCTTCATGTCCCGTCACCTTCCAACCGACTCATTCCCCCCCTACACATTATTCAGTTTGAACCGTAACGTTTCCATTTACTGCGTTCCATTTACTGGAAATGTACTGAGTATATTTCCGTCCCTCTTGCACCTTGGCCGTCCGTCGCTGTTCTGTATTGAAATCGATTGCATTTATTCATATTTCCACAATGACTTTCGCGTGTGTCAGCGAGGGTGCATACCGTTCCCTGCTGGAACTATCGGGTAAGGAATGTCCCAAAAAAGTGCTTCGCTCGACTTCTGCGTGCACGGCTATCAGAGAGAACACGGCGGCCGTGTCGACTTCACTCTTTTATAAAGACGGCGCCGTCTCAACATATTCTGCAGTGCGTTATGTAACGCACTGCCGGCCCTTCAATCCCAGGAAATGTCAAGTGCTCCACAACCAAAGCAGTTCTTTAATGCCTTTAAATGCATTGAGGGCAATCAAACGAGGAGACTGCTTCCGTAAAATGAGATCTCAAAAAACGATTGCTGAAAGAAGTTCATTGACTTTGTTTATAAAGTGATTCCCGTTTCGCTTCGTCGGGTGAGGCTAAGGTTACGCGCTGCGCTCTGGGACACATCTTAGGAAACATAACGTTGAACTAGCAACTATCCTTGCCTCCTTACTGCCCTCATACTTGGGAAACATTTGTGGCAATGCTTTCAATATATTTTAAATATGTCTCCGGTAAAAACGTGTCGGACTTCCAACTTTCCCATAACTTGACTTTACATATTGTCTTATACATCAAGATAATACGTATTTGTTCCGAGTCCTCTCCAGGATCATAATGGAAGAGACCATGTTTGTCGAGTCCTCTGCAGAATTATAATAGAAGGCTCCATGTTCGTAGAGTCCTCTCCAGGTTCATAATGGAAGAGACCATGTTCGTAGAGTCCTCTCCAGGATCATTACGGAAGAGACCATGTGATAAGAGTCCTCTCCAGGATCATAATGGAAGAGACCATGTTCGTAGAGTCCTCTCCAGGATTTTAATGGCAGGTTCCATGTTCGTAGAGTCCTCTCCAGGATCATAATGGAAGAGACCATGTTAGTAGAGTCCTCTCCAGGATTTTAATGGAAGAGACCATGTTCGTAGAGTCCTCTCCAGGATTATAATGGAAGAGACAATGTGTGTAGAGTCCTCTCCAGGATTATAATGGAAGAGACCATGTGAGAAGCAAGAGCCAGCAGACGAGGCAGGAAGCGAGGCATTATGGTGAAGGGGTAGTGGTGCTGGGGAGCGATGTCTGCAGGGTGAAGCCCAGAGGCACTAACTATGTGTTTGGTTTGGACGGCGTGGTTTGGAACGCAGGGCTGGTGTTAAGCTGTGATGACAGATTGCCTCACATCCAATATGTTCTCTCTCTGTGTGTGTGTGTGTGTGTGTGTGTGTGTGTGTGTGTGTGTGTGTGTGTGTGTGTGTGTGTGTGTGTGTGTGTGTGTGTGTGTGTGTGTGCGTGTGTGTCAGTGTGTCCCCAAATGGAATGCATTCAATGTCCCATGAATAGTGAATGAGTAATAGTATGGTTTCACTCAGTAAGACTCATTAAGTACATTCCCCAATTAAGTGTTCCTATGAGCGCACACACACTCACACACACATCTTTCCTCTACTGAGTCATTTAATAACCATGAAAGATAATTGAATGAAAAAAAAAAAAAAGGGTTGTAATTGCGAATCATGAATTTGTGTACTGGGACTGAGTATCAAAGTATCAGATCTAAGGATTAAAAAACAACAAAATATGTATCCATATTATCAAGGAATATAATAATAAAGAAGAATACATTATGCCATGTTTGCATATCTGAGACCTGGCTGTTGGTCATACAGAGAGAGAGGGTTGGATGGCGTTTGCACCTTGCTGCCATGCAGGGTGTCAGTGATCAGTGAGTCTGCGGTTTCATTCCTCTGTCGGCCATTGAATTACCTCACCGCCACGACAGAGAACGGCGAGACACCCAGCTCCACCCCCCTAGTGTTTAAACGTGACAACCAATCAGAGGGACACAGCAACACCTCCCGAAAAAGGTGCGCAGACACAGGAAAGTGACGTTAATGAAATGAAATTGATGGCTTTCCCCGTCCCTGCAGTCTCCCTGTGCCAATCGTTTTCTCTCTCTCTCTCTCTCTCTCTCTCTCTCTCTCTCTCTCTCTCTCTCTCTCTCTCTCTCTCTCTCTCTCTCTCTCTCTCTCTCTCTCTCTCTCTCTCTCTCTCTCTCTCTCTCTCTCTCTCTCTCTCTCTCTCTCTCTCTCTCTCTCTCTCCGTCAACCGCTATCTCCAGTTGCCACGTTGTCAGGACTTTTTTTCTTTCTCTTCCTCCCCATCGACCCCCCCATTTATTTAATTTACCCATAATAGCTAAACATTATACTTTGTATCTGTGGACCAAGCAGCAGAATAGATAGTAGCAGGCTTATTTCATACTTCTCCCATGGCACTGCTGAAATGCTATTTTTCTAACAGAGCTTGAGTGCTTTTTTATTAACAAGGCCTTTTATTCAAGTTCCACCAAAGAGAATGTGATAGAAACTTCTGGAGATCCCCAAGTGTATTATTTTCCCAGCGCTTCTCTCGCCATTTTGGTTGCACCCCCCCCCCCCCCCCCCTCCTCCTTTGGCCTGTCTACCTGTGTCTCTCACAATCTCTCTGTTGTAGGATCTGAGGAGTTCCTCTTGTTCGTCGGCAAGAAGGGATACGAGACACAGCGGGAAGACATAGAAAACGTCGGATAAATGCTGAAGGCTTTCCACTCCAACACACTCACTGCTTAAAAACGCGATAGATATGAGAGAGCACTAGAGCTCTACGACTGAGCCATGTGATGCAGACGGTACGAGTGGTTGATCAATGTTGTTTCTGCAGCGGATCTAACAACGATGCCATATTTTGCTAAGGGATGATCGAGGGCGTTCATCTTTAACTCATACAAACGATAATGAAAGTCCAGACACCGCCTACAGGAGATTACCTTCTCCGGTTAAACATTGATGATGGCCGAGGACCTCTGACCGGCTTGGAACGGGAACATCCCGGATCATTGACTGCATCAAGATGGATTGCGCTCAATTCCTATTCGGCTCCATTACCTCAAAATATTGGTATAAACGATCAATTAAGTGATTGTTTCGAACAAAGACGGGAGGGTATTGATTCTGTTAAGCATATACAGAGTGGGATGTATGGCTTCTGAAAAGGCCTCTGCTATCTCCTCTCTCACCATTAAGTGGGTCTCTCTTTGTTCTAGTAACACTGTAATGGTGTGCCGGATCAATGATCAATAATCAATGAGATGAGAACAAGCCATGGCGCATTGCCTATTAACCCACAAAACAGAGGGCCTGGAAGAGGGCTCACCAAAGTCTCGGGGATTGAAGAATACATTTCCTCTGACAAGAACCAATTCACCCCACACCCATTCGCCTATAACGAGAAATGGCACGTCATGGATCTGAAACACCGGATGGAATCAAACTCGTTTTTTTTGTTCTTTCCTCATCTTTCATCACATCCCTTTTGACAGTATTATTCTTCTCCTCTCTCCTTTCTCCACACCCCTCTCTCCTCCCCCACCCCGACAGCCCATGCGGACACCATGGTGAACATGAGGAAGGTGACTCACCAGGCCATCAGTGAGGAGCTCTCCCACACGGTGATGCTGCCCTGCCTCTTCACGCTGCGGAGCTCCGCGGGTCCGAGCGGCCACGAGCCGCCCAGGATCAAGTGGACCAAGGTGTGGGGGCAGCGGGGCTCCGACGGCCAGCAGAAGGAGCAGGCGGTCCTGGTTGCCAAGGACAACGTGGTGAAGGTGAGGAAACGCAGGAGGTCCACCCAATCAGATCTCTCGCTGTTTCAACGGCATGTATTGGGAGCGGATAGACAGATGGGTTTTTCTGGGTCTTTATTGACATTCCGAGATGCCCTCACCCTTTTCTGTCTGATGATTCTCTTAAATGGTAATGTATTTATATCGTAATTTTCTAACCAGTGGCAACTCGAAGCCCTTTATAATATTGGCTAACATTCACCAATTCATGCTAACATTCACCCATTCATGCACAGATTCACACACCGACGGTGGTGTCAACCATGCAAGGTGAGCAGTCAGGGCGAGGTGCCTTGCTCAGGTACACCTCGACACGGGGATCGAATGCCTCATTCGTTTTCTCCCGTCCTCACTTCTTCCTCCGTTTCCTCCTTACCTGACGTTCGTCTCTTCTTCCCCCCGCTTCCCCCCTCCGTTCTCCAGGTGAAGAAGGCCTTCCAGGGTCGTGTCACCTTGCCGGGTTACCACGTCAACCGCTACAACGCCAGCCTGGCGCTGAAGGGCCTGCGGTCGAGTGACTCTGGCCTGTACCGCTGCGAGGTAGTGGTGGGCATCAACGACGAGCAGGACACTGTGCCTCTGGAGGTCACAGGTGAGCACCGGACGCGCAGGTGGAGACGATGAGAGTCACGCCGCTAGGACGATAACAAATGATCCTGGTTTTGTAGCGTGATTAGTGTTGGTAATGCCCCTCACTGTGCTGTTTGTACAAGGCGACAAAACGGTAGCCGTTTGGATTCGGGTCAATTCTGGGTTTGGGAGGCTGAAGAGGGAAATATTGATATGCAGAAGAATTTCTGCAGCGGGGCTAGCCGCAAAGGGCCAATCGTGATTCAATTCTTCTTTAATAAACACAACATCATCGTATTGTCCCCTCATGTGGGCTTGCGTAACGAGCAATTAGAGCTATGCCTGCCAAGCTGGCGTGTGGTAAATACAAACCCTTGCTTGTAACGTTGCACAAAGGGTCCTCGTTTTTGCTGTTGTAAATAATGATTCTGGTTAACACAAGCATTGTCCGGGGATGTTTGCTCTCTATGTGTGTGTGTGTGTGTGTGTGTGTGTGTGTGTGTGTGTGTGTGTGTGTGTGTGTGTGTGTGTGTGTGTGTGTGTGTGTGTGTGTGTGTGTGTGTGTGTGTGTGTGCAAGTTTATGTGTGTGCATTAATGTCGACTGCAAGGTATAAAGGTGTGCACATTCACTATCATTGACCCAGGCCACTCAGGGGCTGTTCCTGGAACGTCTCCCTCTAATGAAAGCAATAAGGCTTCAGACCGTCTACACCACGTCCACACTGTGCTACTGAAAAATCATTGCTGGTCAGGCAGAATGGACTAACCCTTTTATTATACTTTTTTTTTTTTATGTCAGGCCTTCTTTGATGATACCATCAAACTGCCCCAAGATGGCTAATTGTAGCGTGACCATAATCGCTGTGTCAAAGTGTTTCAGCGGCCAAGCTCTCCCCACATTCTTTCCAGGTCACTAGCCTCTTTTTAATAATTGGCTATTATCCTAACGACTACAGTGGACGATGCACACATTGCATTAGCCACACTAGGCTGCCTTCATCCGCGGACCCATGCTAATGCGGCTAACGTCGGCTCCGCTGCACGGCTTAACAGCTCTGCGGCCTCCTTCTCTTGTACTTGTGCGGCACGGCGGACACCAGTATCCGCTAGTGTCATCTCCCGTCGAGTGTGACACAGAACCAGCCTTCACTCCATTACCTAGAGACCGAGAGGAAGCTCTCACAGGCTTGTAGGCAAACGTGTGGTGCATATCAAGTCAAGTCAAAGCAATGGTGTTTGTATAGCCCTTAATCACAGTGACATAAGTGGCATATATTTATGACCCCCCCCCCCCCTAACCCTAAGCCCCCCCCCCCCCCCCCCCCCCCAAAGTGCAAGAAAAACTTGTTTAATTAACAAGGTGTAAATCTTGAGAAGAAACGCAGAGTGGGGATACCTCCTTCAGGAGATGGTCAGGAGAGCACATATGCATGGATGCATATGTTCTCTCTCTCTCTCTCTCTCTCTCTCTCCCTCTCTCCCTCTCTCTCTCTCTCTCTCTCTCTCTCTCCCTCTCTCCTCTCTCCCTCTCTCCCTCTCTCTCCCTCTCTCTCTCATGGCTGCATATGGGCCACCACTACATCTCTATAATTACATTGAGGGGGACACTATCTAGGTTTCTCAGGCAGGCAAAGCACCTCATCTTTCTCCACAAGAGCACTTTCTAGTTGCTTGTAAGTGAGACCCCTGGCACCTTGCTGGGGAGATCCTGCCTCCTTCTCCTCTTGAGCAATCGATTAACATGCTATGAAAAGCACTCCTTTGGAAAGAAGAAGAGGATGAAAAAATAACTAGTATGCCATGCCTCCAAAAATAGCCATCTCCAAGGCTAAGCCTTAATTGCTAGTCACGCTACACAGAAGACCACATTCCTCCCTGTGCTAATTCTGCTGAGCGCTTAACGTATTAATTAGGACATATTGGCTCAGCTATATCAATATCATATTAATCCCCAGGACTCTTCACATGGATTCTCGTGTCGTGTGTGAGTGTGTGAGTGTGTGAGTGTGTGTGTGCGTGCGTGCGTGCGTGCGTGCATGCTTGTCTCTTAGCCTTGAAGTCCTCCCCTTTCGCCCGGTCGGCCTGCCAAGACTCTCTCCTTCGCTCTGTCTGTCTGTCTGTCTGTCTGTCTGTCTGTCTGTCTGTCTGTCTGTCTGTCTGTCTGTCTCTCTGTCTATCTGTCTATCTGTCTCTCTGTCTCTCTGGATATGTCTGTAATGACAGACATATCCATTGACATGGTAGACTGTAATCTGGATATTATTCCATCCATACAGTATACCGTATTGGAATATATCACATATATAAGTAGGGAGCCATCTGAAATTCTAGTGTCTCCCAGAGACACTCTTGTTATATTAGCATATTAATGTAATAATGATGGATTAAGGGTCTATCTCATTAATGTGCTTAAAACAATGTTTCTAAAAAAAGGAGCAATTGCGTAATGTCATTAAGTCATAAGTCACTGCGCGTGTGCGTGCGTGCGTGCGTGCGTGCGTGCGTGCGTGTGTCTTTGTGTGTGTCTTTGTGTGTGTCTTTGTGTGTGTCTTCGTGCGTGCAGGGGTGTGTGTCAGCAGAATAATTGCAGGCTCTCTTTGAGAATCAAACACACACTCTCTTCCTCTGGCCATGCCACTAGACAACCCTGCTCTATGTATATGTTATGTACCTTCACATGGACTCTATGGCAGATCGATACTTGGCCGACAGAGGTTTGGGCAAACAGTCACATAGCATAAGGAATTAAGTAGTTCAGTTCAGTAGTGGCTGGGTGTGTGTTTTAAATAGACAAATGGGATTATATGCGCTATGATGCAGATCTGGATCTTAAATTTGAGAAAAGGGGCCGGAGTTTTCCCTCAGTCTTACAAAAGGGCCTGGATGTGTTTTGTCCTGTGCACAAACCAGCTCCGCCGAGTAAAAGCCAGCATGGTTAAAAAACATGGAAGAGGTACAGAAGGCGAGATGGCAAACCTTCAGTGGAAAGGAAAGCAGCTTCCCCATTAAAAACAGAGAACCAACCCAGTGAGATCCTCCGTTCCAAGCAAGGTGCCTAGCCAGCCAGCTAGTGAGCGTCTCTCTGGGGTCCAAGTGTCCCACCGCCTCAGAGGAATAGAAGATGAATACCCGAGGAGAGAAATAAAATGGTGGAAAAGAGAGGAGTGGGAACCGAATCAGAGGATCTCTGCTCCAATTTCTGCGAAGTGGAGCAGGGGAAGATAAACACAGACGACAGAAAGTGTGGCGGAGGGGTGTGTGTGTGTGTGTGTGTGTGTGTGTGTGTGTGTGTGTGTGTGTGTGTGTGTGTGTGTGTGTGTGTGTGTGTGTGTGTGTGTGTGTGTGTGTGTGTGTGTGCAGGCAAATGTGTCCATCATTACAAGCCAAAAATAACAAGCTTGTGTCCATGTTCTTGTGTGTAACGAGAAGACAACCCAGAAAACTTGGCCTCGCTTGGGATCAGCTCCTCATTGCCCCCCTCCCCCCCCTCCCCCCTCTCCTCATTGCCCCCCTCCCCCCTCTTCCCCCTCTCCTCATTGCCCCCCCCCACCTCCCCCGTCCGTGTCTCCATCCCTTCCTTGTGTCTCGGGGGGGCCTCTGTCACTCTCCTGCACAAAGCGGTGTGGCCGCAAAGCAGCGCTGGCTCTCGTGTAGCGAGCTCAGAGGCCTCTGGGGGCCCTCAGGGGCCCCGTGTGAACGGCAGCCAGGGGGTCAGAGGTCGGCGTGGTCGTGTGGCGAAGGGGGAGGAGACGCTGGACACTTCAAACGCCGCGCACGGTGGGAGGGATGGGGTGTAGGGAAAGGCGAGGGTCTCTCAGTCCCCCCGTCTGTTCCGCTCGCTCTCTGTCCGTCCGTCCTGTTTCGAACCTTCATTGTTATCCCTCTCTCATGCCTCTCGTTAGTTTCGGCCCCGGAAGCCGGCAAAGAAAATCAGTGTAATGGTAGCATTGTGGTGTTCCACTGTTTACCGAGCCTCTCTCTCTCTCTCTCTCTCTCTCTCTCTCTCTCTCTCTCTCTCTCTCTCTCTCTCTCGCTCTCGCTCTCGCTCGCTCTCTCTCTCTCTCCCTTGCTATCTTCTTGTTCTGCCAGCGTGAAGCCAAACTGCCTTGACATTGGCCTACGCTGTTTGAAAGAAAACTACAGAAAAACTTCAGAGGAAGGCTAGGCTGGGAATATTTTTAATATACGATGCATCCAATAATAACAACAGATAAACCTAAGTCTTTCTGAGAGCTAAATGAGAGTCATGCACACAAACAGATGCTGAACCCTCTTAATGCAGCACAGAGAGTCATGCAGGGAGGAAATCATGAAGATGCTCAGTTTTAGTCGTTCAAGGTTATGGTCCATATGGTCTGACTGTCCCTCTGTCTGTCATCCTGATTACTCCCTGTCTCTGTCTCTCTCTGTGTGTTTCTCTCTGACTCTTTCTCTCTCACGGCTACTCTTTCGCTCGACGGCGCTCTCTCTCTCTCTCTCTCTCTCTCTCTCTCTCTCTTCTCTCTCTCTCTCTCTCTCTCTCTCTCTCTCTCTCTCTCTCTCTCTCTCTCTCTCTCTCTCTCTCTCTCTCTTCTCTCCCCCATCTTCTCTCTGTCTCTTCTCTCTCTCTCTCTCTCTGTCTCTCTTCTCTCTCTCTCTCTCTCTCTCTCTCTCTCTCTCTCTCTCTCTCTCTCTCTCTCTCTCTCTCTCTCTCTCTCTCTCTCTCTTCTCTCCCCCATCTTCTCTCTCTCTCTCTTCTCTCCCCCATCTTCTCTGTCTCTCTTCTCTCTCTCTCTCTCTCTCTCCCCCCCTCCCTCTCCGTCCTCCAGGTGTGGTCTTCCACTACAGGGCGCCGCACGACCGCTACGCCCTGACCTTCAGCGACGCCAAGAGGGTGTGCACGGAGAACGCCGCCGTCATCGCCACCCCAGAGCAGCTGCACGCCACCTTCGCCGACGGCTACGACAACTGCGACGCCGGCTGGCTGTCCGACCAGAGCGTACGGTGAGCCCTCCTCCAGCTAATTGGATAATACAGCCCATAATACAGCCCATAATACACGGCAGGGATTAACATTGATGTGGCACACACTTGGCGGGAATTCACTTCACACTTTATCGGACTTTACTCACTTGGATGTGGTAATGGTGTACGGACAGTGGTGTAGTCTACGTGATACGCAGGTATACGCCGTACACACAGAAGGAACGCTCCAGGATTTCCGTCTACCCACTTAAAAATGTGCACGGATACGCAACCATCGTTTCGTGACATAACTTTCACTTCAGTGTTTTTTTTTTCCGCAAATACCAGTTGGGTGTAACTGCAATGAAATACTTTTAGCAGGGGAAGTTATCTGCTACGTTCACCATTCAAAATATTCCCCCTGCGCCCTGCCCCTGTCTACTCTGTTACGAAGCCCGAAGAGTCGGGCTTCGGACACTTAAAGAGTCCCAGGCTACATGCTACAATAACATTCAACATTACAAAATGAAAAGCAAACTACCGTATTTCAGTGTTTTAGTTAGTTTTAAGCCTCGCCAAAAATCGACTGCTGTCTCTTCGGTTGACCCTGCAGCAGCAGATGCCACTACCAGTTCTACGGAGACCAGGTCTACGTGTGTGTGTGAGCGTGTGTGTGTGCCCAGCCTTCCCATATTAATGTGTATACCACATAACAAGTACTCGGACTGAGTGTCAGGCTAGGGAATTTACAAACAGGCATCCTCGGTTAGAGTGGAGGGAAAGAAAGTTAGGTAAATGTCAGCCAATATGCAGTTGGTATACACAATTGAAATTCATAAAGTTAATTACTATGCAAATGAGAGTATAGCCAATTCATGGTCATTTTTAAGGTGCAGTAATTTCTGACTTTTACGCAATTCAATGACTGTATGGTATGTTAGATAACAACAGTTAGCGCTAAAATGAGAGCAATTGAAAGAGTGGAACATTAGTCTCTTTTCATCTCCTTCTCATGCACTGGTTAGCCATGGTTGTAGTTCATTCAGTTATTTTGAGTACATTTTGTTCTTGTTTAGCAGGCTATTGCTACTATAGATTCACAAAGGACAACTTGTCATTTTTGTGTTCTATTTGTTCATACTGTTATTAAAACCGATAAGTCTATTCAGCTTTCCATGATTGTTGATAATCGTCACACTCTTAAATCCATGCAGCGGGTTGTAGACCCCTGCGTTAGTGAGTGTGGTGCGACACCCCATAAGCGCCACACGCGTACACGTACCGGCTTGACGGGTGTATACGAGGCTGGGGGGGAATCATCACAGTATACCCACTACAATAAAATAGACTAGACCACTGTGTACGTATTGGATTTATGTCATCGTAACACCCCAGAGAGAGTACCGGATTTATGGGTGATGGCAAATGAATCATTAATAATTAACTCCTTTGATTTTAATTGTCAACCATACAATCAAACATTGATTGAATGGCTTAAGGAAAAGCAGGCAATCATATAGTATGTGTATATATATATATATATATATATATATATATATATATATATATATATATATACATAACCCTCACTTGAAAATAGCTGTTTAAATAGAGAATGACACTTTCTCAGAGGTGGACGTGGAGAGGATGAAAATCAATGATCAGAACATTTACCTCTTAAAATAATGAGGGCTGATTTTTGATTGCAGCTTTGAAAGGTAGCTGTAATTGCCTTTCCATTCACCTGTCATGTGTGTCTCAGGCCTGTTTGGAATTCATGTGTCGTTTTCAAAAGGCATCTCCTCTAATTGAATCCTTATCCTTAAACAGCCAGTCCCAGCTATTACTTCTACCGGGGTTACCTTATCACCGGGTAGAGTTTAAACCCCATTGGCACCCACGAAGTGTCAGAAAATGTCGCTATTCCTTTTTTTTAGTTTTCCTAGACTGCCTATAGGCCTTCTTGCCTCGTTCATTGTTATTAGAATCTTGTTGTCAGTGGGATCTTGATTCTTCCTAACCTTGCAAATCAGAAGAAGAAACAAGCAAAAGTTTGATCGAAAGACAAGTTTGATGCTCCCATGTAGATAATGTTGGACCAGGAAGACATACCGTTGGTAGCTTTGAGATGCAGGAGCGTGAACATTGATAAGCCTCAGTGTGGAAGGCGTAATCATTTAATTACCCTCCTTTACTGTGCCCTGGTGTAGTTTGAATCAATGGACTTGACTTGATCAATGGATCACAGACAAGGCCAAGGCCACTGGAGGAATGCTAGATTCCAGAACATCTCGTAGAATGGCTTCTTGTTCCTTCTCTTTCAGTCCCTCGCTTGCTCTTTCACCCTCTGGCTCTTATTCCCGGTATCCACTGACTCACTCTTCCTCACTCTCTCTCTCTCTCTCTCTCTCTCTCTCTCGCTATATCTCTATCGCGCTCTCTCTCTCTCTCTCTCTCCCTCTCTTTCTCTCTCTCTCTCTCTCTCTCTCTCCCTCTGTCTCTCTTTTTCTTTGACTCTCTCTTTCACCCTCTCACTCTTTCTCATTCTCTCTGTCACTCTCCCTCTCTCCCTCTCCCTCTCTGTCTCTCACCTTCTCGCTCTTTCTCAATCTCTCTGTATCTCACTTCCTTGCTCTTTCTCGCTCTCGCTCTCGCTCTCTCTCTCTCTCTCTCTCTCTCTCTCTCTCTCTCTCTCTCTCTCTCTCGCTCTTGCTCTCACGCTCTCTCTCTCTGCGTAGGTTCAGTGGGCTTTTTTGGCAATGCAAATTCCATTGTTTAGCCAAAAACAACAGATATTGAACAAAAGGCCTACAATGCAATACTGTGATGTTAACATAAACAACAATAACCACAATGATCCATTGATAATGAATGATCATACCCACACACAGCCCAGCCGTGCACACCCTGCACATTTATACACTGCACCTATTTACATAGCAACTTTTTTTTATTACACCCACAAGGTAATAAACCAAACCACTCAACAAAACTATTATTTATGATCCTATATTTGATAGTAACGACTACAAACCAGTATTCAAGCCAGTATTCCCCTGGTGCGCATCCAGAAATTGGAGCAGAGATCCTATCATTCAGTTCCCACTCCCCTCTTTAGTCCTCCATTTTATTTCTCCTCTTGTGTATTTATCTTCTTCTCCTCTGAGGCTGTGGGACGTTTGGACCACAGAGAGATGCTCTCCTGATAGCTTGGGAAGAAGGAGCCACGTTGGTGCTCTGTTTTAATGGGGAAGAGGCTTTCCTTGGCTCACTCTCCCATAGGCTGGTGCCAGGACGTCTCAGGTATAGCGCTGGCTCCAAACTGAGCTGCCAGTGCTCTGCAGGGGAATGGTTTCCTCTCAGCTTCCCTCCACTGGGGATGGTAGCGAATATTGGGTCAATTAATTTACATTTGGTTCAAAGGCGTGTTCCTAAATTGTTTTTACACTGTTATTTCTGCAGCTTTGCCTCCCATCTCATTTGCACAGTCTGGTCTTCCCTCGGGAAGGTTGGTCATACTGCGTCGGCCTGTTTTTTTCTCCCTCTTCTGCTGGGTACTCAGTCACTAAATTTGCATTGTATTCTGGTTGGCTTTTTCGTTGCATAATTTGCCCTTGTTGTTTACTTGTTACAGTTATGTTGCATTCAGGGATTTGTTTAGAAGCTTTGCGATGATCAATGTCTTGTTTATAGAGTGGACTCCACACCTCAAGGGCTATTACTTCAACCCTCTGTATTTCTCTTTATATATTTCCCTCTTCCTCTCCCCATCTCCCCATCCCTCTCTCTTTCCTTATCTCCAACTCACCCCCTCTCTCCTCTCTCCTCGCTCAACTCTCTTCTCTCTCTCCACTCTTTTCTCTCTCTCTCTCCCTTTCCCTCTCTCTGTCTCTACCACTCTTTACCTTCTGCAGGTATCCCATCCAGTCGCCTCGGCCCGGTTGCTACGGCGATCGCGAGGACTCTCCCGGAGTCCGTAACTATGGCGTCAGGTCCCCCGAAGAGCTGTTTGATGTCTACTGCTTCGCTAAGCAACTACAGGGTAAGCCTGAGAGGCGGCCCTCCACCAATCACAGCTTAGTCATGCCTGGGCCCGCTAAGCCTTGGTTAGGCAGTCCCGGAACACCGCAGCCACTGCTTAGTGCAGGGCAGGAACAACCTAAGGACGGGAGGGGATGGATGGGAGGGCCAGAGTGGCGGTAATGAGAGAGGGAGGGAGGGTGGGGAGGAGGGAGGGAGGGAGGGAGGGAGGGAGGGAGGGAGGGAGGAGGAGATGAGAGCTGAGGGTGGATACAGAGTAACAGCCTGCTGCTGGAGGTTTTTTCAGCCGCATGCGAGTTTGAATGAATTAACGGGGCTTGTGCATCGCAACATCACATCACCCCCTCCATACTGGAAGCATGTGAGCTGGAAATGTTAGCTATTATGGTAGTAGTAGGTTTTCGTAAGGCTAGGTTATGATATATTATTATGTAGCATCATTGCAATGATTTTGAGTTAAACAATACAAGTCTCTTAAATACCTTCAACATGGGGGAGCATCCGCAAGAAAAAATCCCATGATGCATTCTGATGGATAAGCCCTAATGTCCCCTGAGAAAATGACAACGCATGCGTCGCACTCGTAGCCAGAATATACGACCGCCGCTCACACGCACAGAAGGAGCCGGACACAAGTGAGGGAAAAAGAGCTAGGCAGAGAGCATCATGCCAACTGCACCACCCAACGCACAGCATGGCAGACGACGCCACAACACAATATAGCCAAAATCAACACACCAAACTCTATCTCCGCCACTCCTCTCCTCTTCTACACCCAACCACCCCCCCACCCCCGCCCCCTACTTACATCTACATTAAGGGCATTTAGCAGACGCTTTTATCCAAAGCATCATTTGTCAGAAGAAAAACAATATATCGCTAGAGCCAAGCACTAACAATTGTCAGGTTAACCCCTTCCCCATATACAACAAAGATATTTAGGATAAGATGCCAGACAATGCTAAGTACTATTTTTAAGTGGAAGGACGTACAACATACAATAGGTGCGTACATTAAGTGCCAGGACATACAAAATACAAAAAGTGCATTCAATAAGTGCCAGGACGTACAACATAAAATAAGTACATAAGAGGGGTGGGGGGGGTAAGAGCTATGCAGTGTCTAGGTGAACTCTGAAGAAGAGAGTCTTGAGTTTTTTTGTGGAAGCTGGTGAGCGACTCCGCGGTCGTGGCACCGGTGGGGAGCTCGTTCCGTCCCCGGCGGTGCCAAAACAGAGTTGTGACCTGCCTCGTGGTCCTCCATCAGGTGAGGTGTTCCACTCGGCGACGCCTGAGAAGCTGAACCTGGCCTCGGCCTCCACCCACTGCCAGACGCTGGGCGCCCGGCTGGCCACGGCGGGCCAGCTGTACCTGGCCTGGCAGGCGGGCCTGGACCGCTGCGACCCGGGCTGGTTGGCGGACGGCAGCGTGCGCTACCCCATCAACGTGCCGCGGAAGCACTGCGGCGGGAACGAGCCCGGCGTGCGCACGGTCTACCACAACGCCGACCGCACCGGCTTCCCGGACACCACGGCGCGCTTCGACGCCTACTGCTTCAGAGGTACCGAGGTCTCAGAGCGCTACACCGGGATCCACTTAGAACGTGTCACTAGAGGACACGTTCTAAGTGGACGCCTTATTATTATTATTCTGGCATTCTACGACATTATCATAGTACATGTTTTCCGGAATGCATAAGTTAGCTCGAAAGTAATTGTGTGACATTTCAGCCCATAGGGTGCATTCACACTTAAATTTACATTTAGGGAATTTAGCAGACGCTTTTTTCCAAAGTGACTTGCAATAAGTACATTTGTCGGAAGAAAGATGCACAATATAACGCTGTCAGTGCAGTCAGGACGGTCATAGAACCAAGTACCAAGCCCCAACAATTGTTAGGTTAACGCATTCCCCAACAAAGATAGCTTTGGGTGCATTGCAAGGCTTGTATGTTGAAGTGCAGCGAAGATAAGCGAACGGGAAAAGGGAGGCAACAAAGGGTGTGGGAGAGAGCGCCAGAGCGTGCGGTTGGGTTTACGTCTCTCCTTGTTATTTAGTTTAATGTGTCGTATCGCACAGCGTGGATGAACAATCATTCAGTCTCCGGTATTTGCATTGTTTCTGTAATTCACTCATCATTAGCATCATAAGTGCGATGTCATGCTATTAAACTGTGACCAGAGCGCAACACTGGCATCAATCATGACAACGAAACCTAATCAGTGCTGGAAATCCAGCGACCACAAACAGATATATATTTGAAACTAGCAATGGCTGCGAGCCTGGATTAATTGTGTTTAACAAGTTTAGTGGCATTTTTTGAGGAATTTAAGTGCATGTGTAACCTCTTTAATGAGGCCTGCACAGCAATTACATGCATATTCCGTAATTAATGTTGGGTCATATTGCGTATTTGCTCCAATAAATGTTTTTATTGTTGAAATTAAATTTGAAAATAAATCAAATAATTACAAGTTGTGAAGACAAAATGACCAGCCTCAGAGTTGGAGAGACTTAAGCAACAATAACATCATTTTCCAATACACTTATCATAATGTTGTCCCTAAGGGACATTTCTATATTGCTGTGGCATAAGTGATTTTTTACCTGTCCAGAAAGAAAATCGATTTACAAAATCCTTCCTTTCTTGTAAGAATAACTCACAAAAAATGATATTACATCCCATGTTACACTCTTGGATTTAATCTTGTTCCCTGGCCTCACTACCGCCGTTTCGGGGGTAGCAATAAATCAGTGTTTTTTTCTTCCTGCAGTTTTTTCACTGCAGCCAATAAAGCAGGTCAAGTGAAAACAGCATATTTGTGCTCCTGGTAAATTGTTAATACGCTCCGTGTTCCAGCCCAGCAGCAAGCAGGGGTCCAGGCTGTGGAGGCGAGGCCAGTGTACGAGACGACGGACCCGGCCACAGACGCGGCGTCGAGTGCGGCCAGAACCCAGCGCACCGCCTTCCGCTTCCCCGCCTGGGCCGACCCGGACCGAACCGGCTTCCCCTCCAACGACGCTGCGGATCGATCGTCTGAGATCTCAGAGGAACACGTTGTGATCCACCTGCCGTCTGCTGAGCTGCTCCAGCAGGACCTGCAGCGATCTGAAGCTGTGCCCATGGACGTGTTAACTAAACAAGACCCCGCCCGAGAGAGCTCCAGATCCCTCAACTCCATCCCTAACCAGGAAGATAGCTCAGAAATGACCCCGAAAAAGACTAACTCCCTGTTTGTCCTGAAAGATAGCTCTGGAAATACCCCTAAAAGCACCAGCTCTCTGCTTAGACCGGAAAGTAACCCTCAAACGAATAGCTCCATGGTTACCCTCGAAAATACCCCTAAAACGACTCTATCCCTGTCGAACCAGGAGGAGAGCACAGAAAATACCCCCCTAAACACTACCTCCGTCATTATCCTCGATGATAGCTCTGAAAATACCCCTCAAACCACTCACTCTATGTCCAACCAGGAAGACAGCTCTGATAGTACCACTAAAACAATTAACTCATTATCCAACCAAGAAGACAGCTCTGATAGTACCCCTCAAACGACTAATTTATTATCCAAGCAAGAAGACAGCTCTGATAGTACCCCTCAAATGACTAATTCATTATCCAACCACGAAGACAACTCTGATAGTACCCCTCGAACCACTAACTCCTTGTCCAACCAGGATGACAGCTCTGAAAATCCCCCCAAAACCACTGACTCTCTGGAAAGCCTGGGGAGAAACAGAGGCTCTGCACATGAAGGAGAAGAAGTTGGAGGAGCCTCCACGGATGCGCCCTCTTTATCTTCTACGGCTTCATCGACCCTCCAGCCCCAGACCAGCAGCAGCATGCTGTCAGAGTTTGTTAACGCCCTGATGAGACCTTTCAGATACTTCACCGGAGGCGAGGAGGGGGGTAAGGAGAAGGAGGAGGGCGACGAGGGGAAGAAGGGTGGGTTTGGGGACAAGGAGAGTGAGGAGGAGGAGGAGGAGGAGAAGGAGAAGAAGGAGGGTGCGGTGGGGGAGAAGGAGAATAAAAGGGAGGAGAAGGAGACTGAGGCTTCTTCTACGAGGGCCGGGGAGAACGAGAGGGAGGAGAAGGAGGCTGAGGGTTCTCCCACCACGGCCTCGGACACCACGGCGCCGGAGAAAAGAGCCAGACTCACTCCGTTCAGAGAGACCACAGGCCTCTTTAAGGCCACGGGGAACAAAGGGGCCGCGGAGAACGCCATCATGGAGCAAACGGGCGGCTCCTCGTCACCGAAGGCGCCAGCGTACACGCTTCACGGCCCGGGGGATGGCCTGTCGGAGCTGGAGAGAGAGGTGATGCCGTCGGTTCCATTAGTGCCTGCCGACCAGACGCCATGGCGTGCTGTGAGCACCACTCAGCTCGGAGTAAAAGCTTCAGGCCCGTCCCTCTCCAACACAGGTAGGAGCTCCTCGTGGTTCTCACCGCTGTAAACTCTCTCTGCTGGCGGCTCTGTGTGGGAGTAAGAGTGGGAGGATATGTGGTTCTGTGGCCGTTAGGTTTTTGTGTGTGTGTGCGTGTGTGTGTGGGGTGTTTTTTTTTGGTGTGTTTGATGACAATTTGTTCATACTGATGTTTATCAGAGAACACACATCAAACCGTTACCACAGCTGGTCTCCCACATTTTTTATTCCAAAACGATTCCTTTTCCATGTTATATTGACTGGAACATTCTGCCTGACGAGAAAAGCAATACATGAGTGTGAAATTGAAAATGCGGTGTGTACAGGAAGGGAACGTTTAAATTATGTGCGACTCCAAATGGACGCTGTCCAGGCTAATGTATGATACTGCCGTTCCCAGTTTGCATCACGCCTGTGTGATAGCCCTAGTGGGTTTATTTTTGGGTTGCTACAATATATTTGTGCAAACTTTGTTTGACCCGGTTCTACATTGTGGATGACAGTTGAGCTTTTCCGTCATAGCCCTAAATATTCTCAGGATAGGAGGCGTGGCGCTATGATGTGGATAATTAACTAATTGATCAGGATATCAGTTGTAAAATTGGGATGATATTCTAAATTCTACATAATAATAAAATATTATATTACTTCGGAGATTTGCTTTGCCGTGCATGGAGCTTGGAGTTAGAAGAGTGCCATCATACGTTGGCTCGTGAAGACTAGTAACTGTGATGAAGAGCTGTACAAACTCACTGGTCATCAGTCAAATCAATCAATTGTCAGCCGAGCCATTTGGTTATAGACCTGGCTATGTGCCTGTTCCCCATTATTGTTAACGTTCAAAAGCACTCCATTCTCAAGCCAGTATTTCTCGTCCTAAGACTACCTTTGGTCTTTCAGAAACAGCCTAGGATGAATTATTGACAACCCATGTAAAGAGGGAAACAGTAATTCCATGAGAAGGAGAAGTTTATACCAAATTACGCTGGTAAATGCGAGAGACAGAGTTTTCCGAACGACTAACCTCGTTCATCACTATGGACCCAACTGTCTGAGAATTCCCTCTGTCTCTAACCAGTACTTGTTCTAAGTTCTCTTCGCTTAGCTTTCATATAAATAAAAAGGTTTCTTGCGATGATTTATGGGATTTGATCGCAGTATGGTAGTGTATTAGAGGTATGCACTGCATTATGCATCCCCCCCCAAAATCAATTTCAGAAATGGTTCTCGGGTATCAGGTTGTTGTACGTTCCCAGGCCCACGGCACCCCCCCCCCCCCTCCTCAATTCGAAATCCCTGGAGAAATTAGGAAGTTATCATGCCCACGGGAGGAGGGACTAAAAGATCCCAACAACGCACCGCTTTCTCAGACGTTCCCCGAGGTGTGGCTCAGTCTGTGCCCTTTACCGTCTGTGTTTGGGCCACGGGCGCAGGCAGACAGGTCTCATCTACCTGCAGCACCGGCGGCACATGCAGTGTGGACTCGAGGCGCAGTGTGAGGCAGGCAGGGTGGGTAGTAATTGATCATCTGATATGAGTTTTTTTTACATAATGTGCTCTGCTCTGACTGTTAAAAGAGGGCAGATTTAGTTAAATTTAATTAAATTCGATGGAGGGGTCCGTGATGTTCGTCAGGCTTAGTTTAGCCTGGATGGTCACAGGATCAACTCTCCCGGTCGCCCTCGTTTCACCCAACTTGAAATGAGAGTTAAGTCTCGCTGCTCTCTCAAACACTGCCATCAACTTACTCCAAATTGGTGTCGGCTTTCAGCCGAAGAAGCATGACAGCTCATCGTGCCGCACAATCGCTCCGGGCAGCTCCCCGGTGTGCGTGTGTCTTACAGTACGTCAACGTCAGGCAGCGTTGGCTTAAAATGAGAACCGCCGTTATTACTTGTCGTTCCCAAGATTCTCCCAGATACAGAAAATAGTTGATCAGGTAGGCAGTTAGGCAGATAAGCATTTTTTTCTTGGTTTAACAGTCAAACACGTAGGTAAGGCACAATTCTCAAAAATAAAGAAAAGTCACTCCGAGTTCAGTGTCGCTCGAGAGAAAGAAGAGAACAACCTGATTTGGGGATTCAGCTATCAGCGATGAGGTTTCATTAATATATATCCTCACAGCCTGGCTCACCTGAAACAGATGCCATCGCCTGCTATTAATGTTTCAAAGACATCTGAAAGTGTCTCTGAGCTTAATGCGCATACAATATTCACAGACCCTATCTAATTCACACTCTTTTGGTGCCGTTCACCTCCATCTTAGTCTCAGCCAATTAGGAGCTGGCTAGCTGCAGGGAGCTGGCAATTATTAGCCAAGCGTGAATGTTCAGCAAGGGAGGGAGGGGAGTGCTTGAAGGGAGAAGACAGGGAAGGACCCAGTGAAAGTTGGGTTCACCCAAATGGCGTATTGATCACTGTAGGCTTTTGCCTTCAATCGCCAGACAGGAGGGTAATGAAATCTACCGTGTAGCAATGAATGAAGCATATTTGATCATGGAAGGGCGGCATGGGGGAACCAGAATTGGAAATATGCCACGAATGAGTTTAATAAAAAGAAAAAGGTACTCGTATTGCCACATTAGCAGCATTTGCACGATACGGCTCTAACGCTTGGAAGAGTCGATATGAATCAGCATGAATTCCGCTCGGTTCAATCAGGCACACACGACTCAGCTCAGCAGACGGCCCTCATTTTGGGATCTACAAAAGTGCCTTGATATGTGAAACCTGTGCACTCATCTAAGAGTTTATTATCGTTTGTTTTGAATCTACCCGTTTACCCTGACGTATCCTCTAAGCAGCACCAACGAAACATCTGTCGAGTTCTTTGTTTTTTGGTCTCTATTAGATGATTCATTATAGGGCTGATCGAACCAGATTAGTGTGTTTAATTATTCCCACCTTCATCCGCCTGAGTACATACCTTTTCAGTTTATTAATAGGGCAATTACGCCTGGCTTCAAGTTACTTATGGAAATTAACCTCGGGCCTCAAAGTCTTATCATAGACGTAAGGAAAAAAACAATCCCTTGAATAATTCACATGCATTTTCATGTTACATGCAGGCACACATTTGCTTAAGTTTTGTGTGCTCTCACTGTCTCTGGGTGATTTGCTCTGTAATGTGTTTGGCTTTGTTATGAAGCGCACATTCCCCGGGGGATCGCTCGCTTACAACAGGCCTTCAGAGCGTGGGCTAGCATCGCCGAGACGTATCGACGACCACGTCTAGGCTGTCATGCCTGTGCTACGCGTAACCCCAGCCCTGTGCCCTGTCACTCTGCCATCAGCGTGGCAGCACTGCCCTAAAAAAAGAAACCTCCAGCCTGGGAGTCACGCAAACATGCAGATGGGTGAATTATTGATGGTGTGGAGACGGGCGTCTGGCACGGCGCTGTAGCGTACGGGGTGCGGAGCGGGGAAGGAACATGCCTGCTCAAGGGCTCCGCGCCGACGCACACAGGAAGTCGTTCTGCCCGCAGCGCTGCCACGGTTTCATCTCGGCCAGCCTCGTCGCAGGAAACACAATTGTAGCCGGAGATTGTTTAGAACAAGGGGTTCCAGGGAGAATTGGATTAGAGAAGAAGAAACTGTGGGATTAATTAGATTATATCCCTCGCTGCTTCGTGTGTGTGTGTGGGTGTGTCGGGGGGGGGGTTGAGGTGTTTGGTTGTGTGTGTTTGTGTGTCTGGGTGTATGTGTATGTGTGTATGGGTGACTTTAATCTTGTTCTGAAAACCTCTAACTGCTTTAGCAGTTTAATATGAAACACCTCTGGTGAAGTGAGCGTCCCCGGTCTAAATTTAGCTCAACACGGTGGGATGCTCGGAGCAAGGCAGCAAAAATGTCTGCCTTCATCACGGACTACCCAGGAGATAAGAGGATAGCTGGCCAAACCCTAAACCTTCTTCCTGTTCGGTGTGATACATGCATTAACGAAACTCTAAAGTTCATGAATAACAACTACAATGAAAGTAACGAGTGTTTTGGCATTGGTATGCACTTATAATATTTATGCGAATAAATATAGCTCTTTTTTTTAATCACTTAATGATGATGTGCTCCCCTTGTACTCCCTCTAGACCTCGTGAACCCCAGTCCCGGTGGGAGGGCGAGGCCCAACGAACCGGTCCAGGTCTCCGGTGCCCCGGGTCCGAGAGGAGGGGCGGACACAGCCCCCGTCCCCAGCGGTCGATTCCGCTGGGCCGTGAACACCGTGCGGGCCTTCAAGCTAGAACCCCCAGGACACGCTGCCACTCACCCGCCGATGGAGGCCAAATCTGGGCCACTGGAAGTCAAGTCCCTGGCGTCCTCCATGCGACAGGACCACCCAGAGGACGACTTCTCTGGGGACGGAAGCCAAGTGACCCCCTGTCCTCCTAAAGGGAGCACCGTGGAGGAGAAGCAGACGGAGGCCAGTGGGGAGGAGGGCGACCCCACCGGTGTGTTCAAGGCGGAGAGCTACACCCGGGACCGCACCACCGTCAGCCTAGACACCGACTCAGAGGCAGCGGGCCCCGGCAGCGAGCCGGCGATCCGGGTGGAGGAACACACGACTCTGACGGCTTACCAGCTCGTACAGCAGCCCAGCGCAGGCCCTGAGGACCCCACCGCCAGGGGCACGGAGCAGGAGGCCCGGGGGGAGATCCTCTTCGTCCAACGGCCCACCGACAACCACATGGCCTCCACCTCCAGCAGGAGGGAGGGCAGTTCTACTTCCTGGTTCACCCCCGTGTTCCGGAAGCAGGGGAGGGATCAGAGCAGGGGCGTGGAGGAGGCCCCGGGTTCCCCGCCCGCCGTCTCCACCGCCGAGGCTTCCGCGGAGCGCCTCACCACGGCCGCCGCGCAAACGACGACGACGACGACGGCCGAAGACCCCGGGATGGAAACGGAGGCGGTCACCGCGGCGACGAGCCCGGGCGGCCGGTCTGCCGAAGAGCTCTCGATCTCCGTTTCGTGGGTTCGGGCCGAGCGGACGGAGAGGACGGCTACGGACACGGCGTACTCGCGGTCGCGCCACTCGTCCACCGGCGGCCAGACGTCCCCGACCCCGGACCCGGCGCTGCCGCCCACCAACGTGTCGGACCCCACGGGGGGACGGGTCACTGGGTCTGAGGCCCGGCCCGCGGTGTCCGAGTCCTTCGTGGTGAGCGGTCGATGGACTCCTCCGGCAATAAAGACCCCGACTCCCAAAGAGAAGGGGGAGGGGGGCCAATCAGAGGCGAGGACGACGGAGACCACCGACCAGAACCCGCTCGGTGCCTTCCTGCCTAATTGGGGCCTGGCATTCAACCCAACAGGTAGGTGGAGTGCCAGAGTCCCTCTATTGTGGCTCATAATTGACTCTGCTATCCCAATTAGCTTGGTGATTATGAGTGACTGTTTAATCAGCCGCTGTTCATCTAATTATGCATTGCAGTCCCTTGAGTCCCGATCCCCCTTCCCCACCCACATCTATCAGTCACAGAGCCGCTTCGCTGAGCAGACACAATGGGACGTCATAATGTTGATAGAGCTTAAGCTTCACAGAGCAGGGTTAATATCAGGGACATCTCGTCTGGTGGGGGCGGCGCTCTCAGAATACTGCTTACTTTCTCTTTCTAGCCCATAATCCACTCCTTTCCTTTGGTTTGGCAACCGCCTCCCTGCTCTTTCAACTTAGAGAGAGAGGGAGAGAGGGAGAGAGGGAGGGAGAGAGAGAGAGAGAGAGAGAGAGAGAGAGAGAGAGAGAGAGAGAGAGAGAGAGAGAGAGAGAGAGAGAGAGAGAGAGAGAGAGAGAGAGAGAGAGAGAGAGAGAGAGAGAGAGAGAGAGAGATTTGAAGCTGACTAGTGAAGTAATTAGCGTTTAAGACCCGGGCACAATTATGTGACTGGAGAAGAAGGGCAGGAATCCTGGTCCCCCACAAATCAATGGTGACGCAAACTACAAGACAGGACTCGTAATGGACTCCAGTCTCGGTCCACCCTCTAGTACTCTCCCAGCCTCGAACACACTTACTCGAACTGAACCCCTTCTATCTGGCCTGCTGCTCCTCTGTCTGCACGTCATGTGCTCCCCATGATAATGAGGCCTCATTGCCCGCCTTCTTGTTGTGGTTGTTGTAATTATTGATTTCAACTGATTGGTGTTTTCCCTCCCCTTTTCTTCAATTATTGGAAAAATCTGAGCTGAAAGAGAGCAGGCTTAATAAATATTCATGCATCTCACCATCGTACCGCTCTCATGTGAGCATTCTCCGGCTTGAGAGATGCATTTTTAATAAGTACTTACACCGGTACTAATTCTTAACTGACACGATGTTCGGGGAGGGAATTTCAGAAGTTGTTTGGATTATTTATATGGTTCACCGTCAACTTGATACGAGACAATTTGGCCATTGGTAACAGACACGCAAAGAGACAAAAATGCCCACACACACACACACACACACACGCACACACACAGAAGGAAGGAAGGATAAATTGAGGTACATGCAGGGAGCTAGCCACAATGGCAATTGCATCCCTGTTAAGATTTCTTTGGGAGACTCTCACTCCGCTGTGATAAAGCTCTGCTAAGTGCACGAGAAAAGCTTCCTATTGCTGACCTTTGGAAGTCTTCAGTGACTGCACGGGGGGGACATTACCGCAGTGGATCTCCCTGCATTAACGCCGAGAGGGAACTGAGAGAGGGAGATGGAAGGAGAGAGAGGGAGAAAGAGGGATATTGTAAAATAGAGAGACAGAGAGAGAGAGGAAGACTTTAAGAGAGAGAAAGAGAGAGAGGAAGACAACGAGAGGGGGAGAGAGAGAGACAAAGTGAGGGAGAGAGGTAGAGTGAGGGACAGAGAGAGGAACCGAGAGAAAGAGAGGGGGACTGTGAGAAAGAGAGAGGGAGAGAGAGAGAGACAGAGAGACAGAGAGACAGAGGGAGGTGAGGGAGAGAGGTGAGCATGCCCTATCTTCTGGGGATGGAGAGGAGTTTATAAACCTCTTTAATCAATGATCAGCGGCTGCACTAATGCAATCCCCCGACCCCCTGGGGAGCAATGACAACCTACTCCATCTCGCACGCTCCCCCCTCTCTCTGTCTCTGTCCTCGCCGCTTGCTCCACGTCTGCCCGGTTCTCCGGTGCACGCACGGCGGCCACCTCGCTCTGTTCGTCGAGCAGGAGAGACCGAGAACACCGCGTCACCGCCTCAAGCCGTACATCACGGGGATAAGGTCCGACGTCCGTGTTTGCTGCTGTACCCACTTCCCACACTGGTGATCACTCACAGACGGCCTCACGCACACGCATGCAAGGCATGTGCGCTTACCCAGACACGCCTGCAAACACACGCGTGCGCACACACAAAACACGAATAGGCACACTCAGTCACACACACACACACGCACACACATACTCACACGCACGCACGTACGCACAGACACAAACAGGCACACGCAGTCACACACTCACACACACCAACGCTGAAACAAATATTGAAACAAACACACACAAACACGGAAATGCACACGCTCAAGCACACAGAAATTCACCCCCAAAAACAGGCAATGAAAACGGAGGATAACGCAACAGCGCATAATCCCTCCAAACCTTATCTTAGGACACACACGCGCAGAACAAACACACAGACACACCGACCCCTACGTATCGGCGGAAGTGCACACTTCCGACAGGTGCCTCGCGTGTTTGAGTGTCTGCTTCCTAAAAATATCAGCGTTGTTTACAGCCGGAGCCAAAGTTTACAAGGTAAACACGCGTAGGATTTACAGAGCGGCTCCACGGGTGTTCAGGGGGGTGGAGGGGAGAGAAGGGGGAGAGGGAGGCTGGCACGGAGCCCTGGGAGGTGAGAGGGAGAGGGAGGCAGAGCGGGGGGGGGGGGGGGGGGGGGAGGGGGGAGTGTATCGTTGCACCGACTGCTTATCCAACCTTCAAATTGCCACCATCAGCATGACACAGTGGCCGAGGGCTGGCAAACAGGAAATGGGATGGCTGTGAGTTATGGCATTCCTGGCGTTCGCTAGGCTCAAGGACCTGGAGATGGATCAAACGTCTTGCCACATCAATAACCTACTACTACCGGGTGTGCCCCCCCCCCCCCCCCCCCCATCATCACTGGGTGGAATTAAGAGATAAGAACGCATCGCGGAACTCCCTGTGTCGGGGCGTAACGTACCTTCTGGTCTGCCATGATTCTCAAAGGATGTTACGGAAGGTCTGCAGAACAAGGTGTCCTAAACCCCCATCAGCCTTACCCACAATGGGAAAAAATCTGCAAAGCGGTCCCTCCTCTTTACACAGAGCCCCTTTTCCTCAATCCCGCCTTTCCAGTGTCTCGCCTCATCCTCGTTCCGACTTCGCCGCCGTCCCTCCTTTCTCTGTTAAATCGCCGTCATTCTGCATTTTTTGCATATCCAACACTCGGCGCTCACTAAAGCTCATCCTATGGCCCGCCGTGTATTAAATGAATGGGATTTGTCAAAGCACAGCCTTGAGGAAGTGTGGGCCCCATTGTGGGCCATGGATAAAGACGCGCCCCTCACATCAAGCTGTGCTGACTGAGCACGAGGGCTTCTCTGTGTGCGTGCCTTTTTAAATCGGGCGAATAACGAAGCAGCCACCGGAGTGAACCGTGGTCGGAGGAGTAAATGCACAGAGACCGGGCGCTAGTGCCATGATGAGAACGCCGGATGGTTTATTTTTTATCACTGTGGGTTATTATTTTCAGTGTTCTACACTAAATCCTTCGGATGAAAAGCCTCGGGAACCGAGTGTGGGGTTTGTGTTTGCTGCGATAGGTTTTTGAGGGAACGTGGCTGAGGTATCTTCCATGAGGA
This sequence comes from Gadus morhua, assembly GCF_902167405.1. Classification (NCBI taxonomy): domain Eukaryota; kingdom Metazoa; phylum Chordata; class Actinopteri; order Gadiformes; family Gadidae; genus Gadus; species Gadus morhua. Next base: position 26,734,632 of record NC_044059.1, on the reverse strand, counting down.
TCTCTAAAGCGATGACTTAGCAAGGAGGCTTTGCAGGGACGCTTAAAGCCGAAGGTGACTCGGGTGTAACCACCAGGGTAATTCAGGAGCCGACGGGGGTCAGGAAGTCAGACTCAAGGATACCTACGGGCAGGTCGCCGTCGTCAAGGAGTGGAACTGCAGTACCCCTCAGCCTGGGATCGTGGAGCGGGCTACTAGACTGAACTACCTGGCGTGTAGCCTGGGTAGTAGCTTCGGCGAGCATCAGTATTCACGGGGGAAGCAGTGAAGAGGCCTTACTCACCGCCGTGTTGGCACAGCCGCCTTCGTCATCGAGTGTCTCTGTAGACCGAGTCAAGTACTCGGGATGGAAAGGTCAGCAGGCGCCGCTGTGAGCCATGAGGGAAGAGCTAAATATGTCCCACTCTGTAAGCATTAGTTCACATGCGCAACTTTGGGAGGAGAAAAAGACCAACGGCAATGCAGTGACACATGACATAGAGGCCTGCATTAACCTGCCATTTGGGCCCTGGGGGCTGAGAGGTTTCGTAGGCCCCCTGAGAGGTGATCTTACAATGAAGATGTGTAAATTATTTTCTGACATTTTGCCGTTGCCGACGGGGGGGGGGGGGGGATGGACACCCCCTAGTGGCCACCCCCTAGTGGCCACCTTTTTTCTTGCCTCATGATAGGCCTCTGATCTTTGTAAGCCCCAAACAAAGAAATCACATTGTCTTCGGCCTACGCCGATCGAGGGGCCTACCATGAGCCAGTATTACGTTTTTCAAATTAAAAATATATATATTTTTTTTTTTACTGCATCTCATGATAGGCCCCCTGATCATCGTAGGCCCTGGGGCTTCAGCCCAGGTAAGCCTGTGCATTAAGGCGGCCTGAGACATAAGGCTCATTTCATTGTCTTTCTTAGCGGTAGGAGAGTAATGAAAAGTTACAGTTGAACTATCTCTTTATAACACCACTTAACGCAGCAATAACAGTCTCGATTTTGTTTGATTCTTGATGACAGTAATTACATGCACGGTTTGGCGCAGTGGTGCGTTATCTGAATGGCAAAACCAACCTACTCTTCACTGATTACTGTAGACACACATGCTCAAACGCAGCACATGTTAATGATGAAGAAATGAATTAACTGTGCCAAGAATGACTGACCCTAGTCAGTAGGATAAAAAGTCTCCCGGTTCAATGGGCATACAGTACTACAGAAATCGTCATTTTGGTTATTAAAACATTTTTCTACACACAAACCCTTTGTTCCAGCTCACTCATTAACTCATTCACAACGAGGCACATGCTGCCTCGTTATCAGTGCTCCAAAGAACTGTAAGTTATAGCTGTAAGAGCCAAGTAAGCTTCAGAGCTCCACCACAGCTGTATTTAGAGAGGGAGGAAGAGAGAGAGAGAGAGAGAGAGAGAGAGAGAGAGAGAGAGAGAGAGAGAGCGGGAACGACGTGTAGAAAACGAGACGGATAGGCAAGCAGACACGCAGCAACAGAGGAAGAGGAAGGAAGTTGATTGAGGTACAGAAGTTGTCAGCGGAGCAATTCTTGCCAATATTATTTTCATACTGGCTTATTAGCGCGGTGAATGTTTGTTGCTGTTGGCGAGGTAGGCTGTGTGATAAGACCAGCTGGCTGCAGCAGGGACGACAGTACGCAAAGTGCAAAGTAAACACGACCAAACACTAACCAAGCACTAACATCTGAAGACGGAGATTCAGAATATTGTCCTCTGTTTGAATTCACTCGTGTTCACTCTGAAACGTTATAGAGTAGACCTCCACTGAACAATAGGTCGTCCGATTCATAATGCAAGGTGATTCATTATTACTTTGTATATATATATCTATATTTGAACAAAAGGCACAGTGTGCTCTGGCTGTGGATGGACTCATTCTAAGAAAACTTGTTGGATTTTGACCTGAATAAATTGCTTTAAATTTCCAATATATCAACAGGTTGTAATCTAACATAAAATATGAGATATTCTCTGACGCTCTCTGTTGCGTAGAACAGAGAGACTCCTATGTATTCCTCACAATGCCTGTCCTTGCACTGTTATTATATACCCCGCACACGCACAAACACGCATGGGTTTCCCGGAGAGAGCACGGGAAAGTTCTAATGAAACGCGTCCTCTATAAGGGACGAATATGAGGGGCAGGAAGTTCTACAGGCGGACACACAGCGGACGGATATATAATCCTCTCTGGCGCCGTGTGAGACCGGGCCCTTTAAGACTATCTCATCTGACCCGGCTTTTTCGGACAAACACAGGGCATTGAGAGCCGATCAGATAATTTACCGGGCACAACTTCCTCCTCACTGACGGGCTGTCTCAACACCTCTATCCATCTCCTCTGCCTGTCCCCCTTGGAGGACGAAGAGTTACCAGAACATAAAACACACTGTATGAATATGCAGAGAGGTCTTTCGTTTTTTTGTGTTATAGTGGGTACTGTGTTTAATAATCAGAAATTGCTTCTCATTACAGGCTCCTTTGGCGGGTAAATGAACTGCAGCCTGTTGAGGCTTTTGAGTTCAGGGCACTGAAGTGTGAGTGGGTGAGACAATAACAATCACAAACGAATGTTAGCTATAATTAATCAAATAAATGTACAAATGTTAAAGTGCCCGGCCACACCGGCCCACTTAAAATAACATAACACAAATGAGCCTACAAGCTGTTCTACTCAACAGAGAGAGCCAGAGAAGATCTCGTACTTTGAGGTAATTTACAACCTGTTGATAAATGGGAAATTTAAAGCAATTGATCCTGGTCAATATCCCACAAGTTGGCTGTAATCGACTCAATCCACCGCCAGCCAGCATTGCGCCTCGTGTACAAATCTAAACAGGAATACGAGGAGATGATATCCGTGGGGTGGAACAGCTTCCGCCTAATGGCACAACAGACACAAGGCGGGCTCCATTATGCATGCAGTGCGCCCGGAGATATTTGAATAGCACATTCTGGCGAGACATCATTCTGGCGTTCCCATCCGGCGTGCGTGGTCAGCCGACGTTCCCCCTGTGAGGCGGGAACGCTGGTGCTCAGCATCAGATAATGGCAGGGCTGCCCGCGGTCGGGGTTGACTGGAGGAACGTGTGAATCGGAAAAACAAGAGTTTGTTTATGAGGCGTTTGTTTATATGTGTGTCTGGTTTTGGACACAGAGGAGAGATGGTGGAACGGGACGATTGGACCCGGTTGGGATTCTTGTTTGCTTGGTCGTCTTTCTCTCTCTCTTTCTCTGTGTCTCTCTCTCTCGCTCGCGCTCTTGCTCTCTCTCTCGCCTTTTGGCTAACAAGAAAAAAACAAAAGCAGGGCAGCGGATCTGTAGACCAGGACCTGAACCGTATATATCTTGCTATATTGCTCTTTGCATTGCTCTGTCTCTATATATATATCCCTCTTTCCCTCTCTTTATCCCTCTCTTTCTCTCAATCTCATTTTGTCTCTCTTTCCCTCTCTTTCTCTCTCTAATTGTCTCCTTGTCCCTCTTTCACTCTCTCTCTCTCTCTCTCTCTCTCTCTCTCTCTCTCTCTCTCTCTCTCTCTCTCACTCACTCACTCACTCACTCACTCACTCACTCACTCACTCACTCACTCACTCACTCACTCACTCACTCACTCACTCACTCACTCACTCTAGCTCCCTCCCTCTCTCACTCTAGCTCTCTCCCTCTTTCTCGCTCGCTCCCTCTCTCTCTCTCTCTCTCTCTCTCTCTCTCTCTCTCTCTCTCTCTCTCTCTCTCTCTCTCTCTCTCTCTCTCTCTCTCTCTCGCTCCCTCTCTCTCACTCTAGCTCCCTCCCTCTCTCTCTCTCCCTCTCCCTCTTTCACACTTTCTCTCTCTCTCTCCCTCTCCCTCTTTCGCTCTTTCTCTCCCTCTCCCCCTCTCCCTCCCTCTCCCTTTCACTCTTTCTCTCTCCCTCTCTCTCTCTCTCTCTCTCTCTCTCTCTCTCTCTCTTCCTCTGTCTTGCTCGCTCTCTCACTGGAGACAGTGCAAAGGCCCAGCAGGGCCCCTTGCCTGACACAATGTACTGCACACAGCCTCCCCCCTCCATGGTGGGAGGCGTAGGAAGCGTAGGTGGGTGGTCCCGGGGTACATTAGAGACCACCACGGAGAGCTCCGTCAGGAGGAAGAGCGTGGCGGGGATTATGAAGCATGAAGCGTGCGCGTGTGTGTGTGTGTGTGTGTTGCGTGCGGTAACAGGTTGGGGATTCATAAGAAATGGGCTGGAGATAGTGTTCGACTTGTAGACAGAGAATACAGCACGGTTCAGATGACAGGGATTAGAAGCGGTCGCCTGAGGCTGAGAGAGAGCAGGGGGGGAACGGGACCTTCGTGGAGTGCCACACAGACCCTTTGGCCAACATTAATTAGCAGCACTGCTGTCACAATAATAATGGTACAGCATGGAGGAAGGCACTATGAAATGTCACGGTACTCTCTGCATCAGTGTGTGCGTGTGTGACTGGGAATGTTTGCGTGCCAGAGTGAAATACAGCAAGACGTTGTACTTATGCACATATGTATGTGGAGGCAGGCGAACACACAAACTTCAGGCCATTAATATGAATAAATATGACAGTTTGTTCTTCTGAGAGAGAGAATGAGTGAGCGAATGAAAGGGAGAAATCCATCTCGCTGTGTGTCTCTTTCCCTCTAGCTCTCTCTCTCTCTTTCGCATTCTTTCTCTTTCTATCTTTCTCTCTCCCTCTCTCTCCATCCCTTGCTCTTGATCTACAATGAAAGTGTACTTGTAACTAGAGATATTCCCCTTGCATAAATCTTTCTTTACTTGTACATCTGACTTTGTTATTAGCCCTCAGCGCACTGCCACAATACGCCCCTGTAGATGTGTCTAAATAAGTAATGTAACAAGGGTAGAGCCAACGTCATATATAAACCATTGCATGAATAATGAATGCCATGCCCTGGTACACAAATCTTTTACACACCATCCAACCAGCTAGCCGTCCGATGAGACGAGATATTTGTGTTTGGGTCCAAACTACTACGATACAGCTCTGAGCTTCCGGGGGGTAAACTGTACAGAGGTCGACGGTCTCGCAGATGTTCCACCGGAGAGAAACTCGCATGCCGTAGTCATGGATGAAGCTTTCAGAAGGCTGTTTTCTTAATAAGTGTATTTCTACAGCCACGAGTCTACACAGTGTTTCCTACTGGGAAAAATTGACTAGCGCTGGCCGAGTTTGTGTTTGGTCTGTTAGCCAATTACACGCTCCCCCATCCAGGCCTTCAGCAGCATTAACGGTCGAAACAATTTCGAAGGGAAAGTGAGTGCAACGTCCCCGTTCACCCTGATTTGAACTCAGTAATCTAAAGTCTGACTTGTTAGACAGGCCCGAGACTATCTTACTGTCCATTCCAACCGTCCGTCTGTCTGTCAGAGAAATACAGATAATCCATTAATAAGGAAATGGAGGCATGCCGGGCTTCCACTGGGATGAACATTAGTCTTCTTTGCAGTCAGGTGGAGTTGGATTGGGTTGCGTCGCTCCACTGACTAATGTGGTGTGAAGCTCCTTTCAGCGATACAGAATCTTCCTCTTTTTGCTGAGTCAGGTCTCCAGCGTCATGGCTAATTGCTAGTCTCAGGGTTTTTTGTTGCATGTGTGAGTTGTAAATAGGTCTGTGTGTGTGTGTGTGTGTGTGTGTGTGTGTGTGTGTGTGTGTGTGTGTGTGTGTGTGTGTTTGGCTCATGCATTGTGACAAATTTACAGTTAATTAAAATAAGAGGTGAATTCTTCCACTGTTTGCGACAGTATACAAAACAAGATTTATGATTAGCTACAGTACATTGTTATTGAATATATTTTGCGGCTGTATAACATTTACATTTAATATGCTCACATACTGCTGTCGTCTGCATCACAGGCGCACAAACAAATGTAAATTAACTCAACCAGACTTGATAAACGGACTGCGCATTGTGCACTTCTACTCAATGTACAGGAGTGCTGAATCTTTCATTTTCTGCAGATATTCCACAATATCTCAAAGGCGCTATTTGAATCTTCCCACACACACACACACACACACACACACCTCTCCTCGAAGTAGGAGAACATTTTCCATGCAAGTGGAACGCTGGATCCTGGCAAAAACAAGCAGCGACCGGGGGCAATTAAAACCAACCTATCAACAGGCCTGGTGAGGATGGAATTCCATCCAGTCAGAACACAGCGTTCCCATGTGGTGTCACCTGAGGTCATGATCCGGACTCTAAGGCCCGTTAGATATCAAGTACTTTAATACCTTTTAAGAAGAACACCGGCTGACTACAGCAATGTAATATTTATGCTGCCTTACTAAATCCACGGTACAATTACGCTAACCACCTTGCACCTACTGCTCTGGCACAGAGGCACGCACGCTCGACTGTGGAGCTGTGCGCTCACACGCGGGTTGTTTATATCTGTGTGACGCACATGGCCGTAACTGCTCATTTTTCTCGCTGAAGCACTAATTTCTCTGAGCGTATCCTGCTTATTACTTTCCTCACAGAGTAATCCCGCCGCCGGACTCCACTGGCCAGAGGCTGTCGTTGAAGACTATTAATTCGGCTGAATCCTCAACAAAGTGTTCTTATAGTTAATTTACCTTACAAAATATTGGCTCGTCTGAGTTTTAATATCCAAATGGCCCCCCCGTTTATCTCATAAGGGGCCCGAGCGTTTGATTACGCCGCGGATTAATATTAATTCGTATTCATTTCCCCTCTTCAATGGGAGTTGATACAGGAGGCGGCTTCAGGAGGGGGGCAACAAACAAAGCAGGCCAAGGTGACATTCAGCCAGGGCACAGTGTGTGCCCTGGCAGCCTTCCCCCCCGCCTCGGTGAAACTCCAGCCGACCCCGCAGACAGCGTACAGCCGGCCGCTCTGGTGATATTCCATCCCAGGGCTCTGATTGGCGGCGGCGCTGCGTGCCAGAGAGGGCAGCGGCGGTAGTCTGGGTCCGGCGGGGGGGGCGGACACGCTGGCTCTTCATCGCCTGAACGTCCTCGGTGGCTAACCTCATTTGCGGCCAGAGGTGCAGAGTTCACCGTGGGACAGCCGGCCCCCCCCGCTGGATAACCGGGAGCTCAGCCCGGTGAACTGGTCTGAGGGTTAGGAGATTGTTAGAAAACAGGGAAAGCACAACCCCGGGTCTAGCCGTGGAAGCCCCGAGGCGCGCTGCTATTCAGACGACCGGGGAGCTGGCATCATTAGTGGAGGTGTGTGGGAGCAAGGCAGGTCACACAAAATGAACACAAAGCTATGGACTAGTGGATCTCAAATCTTCACATGCTTTGGTTTATAATCCCTCCCTCTCTCTCTTTCGTTCTTCTCTCGCTACCTCTCTCTCTCTTACTATCCCTCTTTCTTTCTTTTTACATTGATGCATTTAGCAGACGCTTTTATCCAAAGCGACTTACATTAGTTAATACACACATTGACCCACCGACGGCAGAGTCAACCATGCAAGGCGACAGCCGGCTCATCAGGAGCAGTAAGGGTTAAGGGTCTTGCTCAGGCACATCAACACTCAACTAGGAGAAGCTGGGGATCCAACTAGCAACCTTTTGGTCACAAGACAACTGCTCTACCTCCTGAGCTAAGCCGACCCCTCTGTCTCTGTCTCTCTCTTTCTCTGTCTCTCTCTTTCTCTCCCTCATTCTTTCTCTGTCTCTCTCTTTCTCTAACTCTCTCTTTCTCTCCCTCTCTCTTTCTCTGTGTCACTCTCTTTCTCCCTCTCTCTCTCTGTCTCTGTCTCACTCTCTTTCTCCCTCTCTCTCTCTGTCTCTGTCTCACTCTCTTTATCTCCCTCTCTCTCTTCCTCTGTCTCCCCCCCCCCTGTCCTTCTCTCTGTCTGTCTCCCTCTCCCCGTCTTCCCTGCTCGCCGCCTCTCGCCCACACACCGCTCGACCCCTCTGTAAATCACTCAGCGCGCTGGCGTCGCGAGGTTCGAGGCGGGGTCGGTGCCAGTGCACACTGTACCGGAGCAGAAGAATTGCCATCAATATTGGAGCAGAAATGGGTTTCATATTTCCTTGGCTGTGCGATCTGCACCGGCGGTGGCAGTAATTGTAGCCTCATCTGGACCTGAGTGAGCCGTCTGTCTGGAGAGGACACCGTAATACCGGGATCATATAACGACCTGTGTCTCCTCCGAGGCCTTTACCTATCTGCTACCGACTGTGTGTGTGTGTGTGTGTAGGTGTGTGTGTGTGTGTGTGTGTGTGTGTGTGTGTGTGTGTGTGTGTGTGTGTGTGTGTCTCTCTCTCTCTTTCTCTCTCTTTCTCCGTCTTGCTCTTGCTCTCTTAATCTCGCTCTCTCTCTCGTTCTCTCTCTCCATCTCTCTCCTGCTGTCACCGCGGTGAGATAAACCCTGGGGCAGCCAGAGACTTCGGGATGATTGGTCAAAGGTTACAGTGACACACTGTGTCAGTGCTGCTGACTTGTTTGTTTTACCTTTTGCAATAAAAGGGTGGTCAGGGGCACTCTGGCGAAAAATACCGGAGACACTAAAAACAAACTCAAGGCACGACTTTACACGCGTCGGCGACCGCGCGGAGGAAAGCGATGTGGCAGAACTTATTTCAAATGTTGATTTTACAGAAGGGGACAGTTTTACGATGAGTGATGAAAGCGTTTCGACTGCCGCCACGGAGACGCAGATGTGATATCTGATGCATCAAGACTCCGGCGTGTCACAACATCATTAAATTCGTACAACGGATGTGCATGCCGGCCCGTCATGCAAGACACATTACGAAGTCCGCCTCACTCTCGAACCTCATTACGCCGTCCTTATGATGATGACTTATGTATTTTTTAGCGCGCCATTGCAACTTAATGCAGCCATCCATATAGTATCGCTCATGTATATGGATCCCTTCCGAGCTCGGGTAAATGCAAGGGATGTAACATTAAAGTTTAAGAGGGCTGCTTTGGTCGTGGCCATGCGATGGCCTATCCCACTCAGATAGGCCGATGTGTAACTGGCGGAGCTGTGAGTCCTCTCTCCGCAAAGCTATTACAAGCTTCAGCAACCATAAGGGTGAGGGCACGGAGGTGTGTGTGTGTGTGTGTGAGTGTGTGCGTGTGTGCGTGCGTGCGTGCGTGCGTGCGTGTGTGTGTACACACAAGCGGGCATACAATCATATAACCGGACTCGTTGGCTCGTCCCTCGGCTGCCGGCTTTATGAGGCTGTGGGAGATTCTCCCCCCTATTGCAATCCCCTGTTCCAGTCGACTTTACAGTCGACGCACATTTTGTTCACGTCCACAGCGGGACTGTGCGCCCCCACGTACGCTTTAACACAAAGATAATCTCTTTTTCACCATGAACCCACGGTGACCCTTGGGTAGCCCGGTAAAAGGCTCCAGTCTGGCTGACATGATATTCAGCTCTAATGCTGTCCTACCTGGGAGGTGGGTCTGGAAAACCAAGCTTCTATGAAGCTCAGATATCCCTCCCATCGCAGTCTGCTGCATTCTTTGCTCCTGTGTTTCTGTTTTTCCTCGTTCTGCCTTTGCTACAATTTTTCACCCTTAAATGTTTTTCATGGTTTCTCATGTTCTTGTTTTTTAATTTTTTTTCTTTCTTCTTTCTTTCTTTATCCCTTCCTCTTATCTCTCTCGCCCTCGCTCTTTCTTGCTCTCTCTCTCTCCCTCTCTCTCTCTCTCCCCATCTCTCTCTCTCTCTCTCTCTCTCTCTCTCTCTCTCTCTCTCTCTCTCTCTCTCTCTCTCTCTCTCTCTCTTTCTCTCTCTCTTTCTCTCTCTCTCTCTCTCTCTCTCTCTCTCTCTCTCTCTCTCTCTCTCTCTCTCTCTCTCTCTCTCTCTCTCTCTATCTTTGCCTCTTTCTCACTCTCTTGCCCTCCATCTCTCTCCCTCGGTGATGCTCTCTGTCAAACAGTACACTCCCATAGTCTGAATAGGGAAAGAAGTCCTATTTCAGGACCGTGTAATTAATCATCCACTCAGCAGCAACTAGCACTGAAGGAGGATAGTGGTGCACTCCTCAACCCTCTCTCTCTCCATCCTCCCTCTCTCTCTCCCCCCGTCCTCTATCTCTCTCTCTGTCTCTCTCTCTCTCTCCCTCTGTCTCTCTCTCTGTCTCTCTCTCTGTCTCTGTCTCTCTCTCTCTCTCTCTCTCTCTGTCTCTGTCTCTCTGTCTCCCTCCCTCGCTGTCTCTCTGTCTCTCTCTCTGTCTCCCTCCCTCTCTCTCTCTCTCTCTCTCTCTCTCTCTCTCTCTCTCTCTCTCTCTCTCTCTCTCTCTCTCTCTCTCTCTCTCTCTCTTGTCTTCCATCTCTCAGATTTGTAATAGCCTTTGCCAGACTGATTCGGTACCACCCTGTATTTCACCTGGGTTTCGTGACCATCATTGGCGGTAATTCACCGTCATTGGAGGTAATTCACACCAGCCGAGAGACTATTAAGCATCCCGCTTCGACAGCATTCGCCATCACAACAAAATTACCCAATTACACCCATTTAGAGGAGGAGCGCATGTCTGTGTTTCGCAGACCCTTAAGGTGGGGTTGGGTTTGTTGGATGTGACTGCGAATTAGGTCACTGTGAATGATAGTGTGTGTGTGTGTGTGTTTGTGTGTGTGTGTGTGTGTGTGTGTGTCTGCATGTGTGTGCGTGTGTGTGCGTGTGTGTCTGCGTGTGTGTGTGTGTGTGTCTGCATGTGTGTGCGTGTGTGTGTGTGTGTCTTTCTGTTTCGCGCCCGTCCTCTGTGAAGAAATGCTGGCCTTAGAAGAACAGAGCATCGCTGCACGCATGCACTTTTTTTGGCATACATTTGTTTCACGCGGCACACATTTGCAGAATGAGCGCATTTAACAACCCGGTGTCATCTTATGAGCTGACGTGGATGTCACGCGCTATGTCAGCAGACTGCCGCGGGAAGACGGAGGGTGAGGACTGCGGCCTCATTGGTGTGTAATAGGTCGTCACTAACTGTCTGCCGAGCGAATCAATGAGCTGATTCACCACAGTACAGTAGCGCTGTCCTCGAGTGCTCTCGCCATCACTCTGGCTTGCTTGTTAAAGTGCACATGTCTTTATTTGTAAATCCTCCTTCTCTTCCTACCTTTCCACCTCTTTGAACTGCAGGCCGTAGACACCGATTTTCGGAGTCACAGTTACATGCACGCATGCGCACACACGCGCACGCACACTCACTGACTCACTCCCTCGCTCTCAGTCCCTCACTCACTCATTCACTCACTCACTCTCTCGCACTCTCACACTCTCTCACACTCACCAACATACACACACACAGATGCGGGAAATACGCTTCACATATAGCATTAACACACAATAATAAAAGTTTTGTATGGACTCGAGTTGGATGGCTAATCATCCCTTTTATGGCAATGGATCCATCAGCGCTAACCTTACAGTCCTAAATGCAAGTTTTTCTTTACTTTTAATGTGGGCAATGAAAGCTCCTACACAAAGTTATTACGGATAGCGGCTAAATATAGTTTGTGTATTTTGCCGTTGCCGTTCCCGACATGTAGTGCTCAGAGTCCCAGTCCCCCGGCTCCGGGAATGGCTCTTGTCAAGACAATCTTTATTTATAAAACCGCGCTTGGTGCAACAAAGAACCACACTGTGCTTAATTTGTGCTCCTGAGGTTGTGGCTCGGTGAAGATAATCAGTACAGTAAAATTAGCCCTGGTACACACAACGTGGTACGCAATTAAAATACACGTAACGATACACACGTACACATGCAGAAACACGCGTTTATACCATGCGCACACACGGAAACATAGTTATGCAAAGGGACACATTACACACTCACACTCACACTCACAAACCCATACACATATTTATAGAAACACTCACACACATATATACACATACAAATAAATGATGCACACATGCACATTTATAGACACACGTGTGCACAATTATGCACATTCATACAAAAAAACAATCACAGATATATATACACACACGCACGCAGGCACACACACACACACGCACACATTTATACAAATATGTTTACACACACAACAAAACAGAAAAGCAGTATTAGGCTTTCTATGAAGACCAATTGCCTTGGGGTAACTAATGGGCCCACACGTACAGAGGCTCTCTCTGCCGCTTCCGTTCCACGTGCACTGCAGAGTCGTACCATACTGCTTGTTAAGATATGCTTACGTTTGGTTTTAAAGGTCACATGGCTGAAAACAATGAGCCTTTTCCAAATGTTTTCTGCCATTGTTTCAATTTGCTATTCAATTCAGTGCCTCCCCCACAATGGGGCCCCTACCTCCATAACGAGGGGAGGGGCCCCTATCTCCATAACGAGGGAGGGGCCCCTACTTCCATAACTAGGGAGGGGCCCCTACTTCTATAACTAGGGAGGGGCCCCTACTTCCATAACGAGGGGGGGGGGCTCTATCTCCATAACAGGGGAGGGGCCCCTACTTACATAACTAGGGAGGGGCCCCTACCTCCATAACAGGGGAGGGGCCCCTACCTCCATAACTAGAGAGGGGCCCCTACCTCCATAAAAAGGGAGGGGCCCCTACCTCCGTAACGAGCGAGGGGCCCCTGCCTCCATAACGAGCGAGGGGCCCCTGCCTCCATAACGAGCGAGGGGCCCCTACCTCCATAACTAAGGAGGGGCCTCTACTTCCATAACGGGGAAGTGGCCCCTACCTACATAAAGGGGGAGGGCCCCCTACCACCATAACGAGGGAGGGGGCTCGACCCCAATAGGAAAGAAGTGCAGCGTGCGTTACCCTTATACGTCCCCCAGCCGTGTGTGACTCACCCTGAGGAGCGGAGGCAAGCACCGCTTCAAAAGACGGATAAACACACACTCACTCACACACCCACACACACCCACACACTTGCACATTTACACAAACCAACACGCATCGATACTATACAAACACGCAGACGGCGGTTCCGCTGATGCCAGGAGGTGAACTTTTATCTCCCTGCTCATACATCATTAAGAGAGTCTGGCAGTTATTATGGAAGATGCTCTGGCAGATTGTGTCAGAGGCTCCCGTGCTATCAGGACTGGATAATAAAACGACACTTAATCTACCCGGCTGCCCGCCGTGTTGCTGAACATGCACATTCACGTGCACATACACGAACACAAAACGCACATCCGCACGCACAAACGCACACCTTCGTTACACCCTCTTCGCAACTGTTTTTGAAGCACTGTTTCTAATCTGAACTGATCTAATCACTCTCCTCAATTGTTAGTGTGTACGCGCACCCACATACACGCACACAAACACATACACTTCGGTAAACGCTCATGCATGCATGCTCACACCCAGATTCACACGTACCACACTCGGATAAGCATGCTTAGCATTCAGATAGGCACCCTCACACAAAGTGTATGATAGACTAAAAATACAGGCACACACACACACACACACACGCACACACACACACACACACACACACACACACACACACACACACACACACACACACACACACACACACACACACACGCGCACACACACCAACGAAAATAACAACCCAGGGTGCACTCTAGTCGTCCTTGTCAGATCCTCCTCCCCTCCCCGCCTCATCCTGAATACAAGGGAAATAATTACGACTTAATCTTCATATTACCGCCAAGCTCGGCCCCCGAAACTTCTCCCTGAAACAGCGGTAGAGTTATAGCCCAGGCCAGGTAGCAGGGCTTTATCACCGTCCCTGCAGCGCTTGTAATGCGCTATAAAAATAGGTGCCCGCCGATGTGCCCGACTGGGCAATGATCAGCTAATTTAGTGGGTCTCAGTTGTGTGGTTGAGTGTACGTGTTTATGTGTGTGTGTGTGTGTGCTTGTGTGTGTGTGTGCGTGTGTGCGTGCGTGCATGTCTGTATGTTGTGTGTTTGTGCGTGTGCGCGTGCTGGCAGCCCCGTGTCTTTTTGCCTGCCAGGCATCGGTCATGATAAAACGGGACTGTGACAGACGTCACAACAGCCAATCGGTCACCTGGAGACTAGGTACAGGAAGTGGGCGGTGGTGGACAGGGCGGGCCCTCCCCCCCCTGTCCCATGGCACCCCCCCCCCCCCCCCCCCCCCCCCTCCCTCCCTTATTCCACACACTGTCTCCCCCACCCTCGCTCTGTCTCCGCCACACCCTTGCAGACAGTAGAACCTGTGAGAAAAGCGGCATAGAGCGATATTAGCAGAGTTTGTCTATGTCGGAGGCTCTCTTCCACTGTGTGTCACTGCACCCTCTTTGGTAAAAAGAGAATTCTAAACGTGCGTTTGTCTCACACTGTCTATTTTCATCTTGCTAATTAACCCTTGTCCCTTCTCTCCATTCCTCCATCGCAACCTCTTCCCTCCCCATGCTTCAATCTCTCTCTCTTAATCTGTTTTACCCCTCTCCTAACTATTTCCATCCACCTCTATGTCTCTCTCTTTCTTCCACCTCTATCGCTCTCCCTGACCTCTCTCTCTCCCTGACCTCTTTCCTTCTCTCCCTCACCGCCTACCTCTCCCCTATCTCGCTCTCTCGCTCCCTCTCACCTCTCACTCTCCCCCTCACCTCCCTCTCAACGTTTGTCTCCGTCTCTCTCTATCCCTGCATTCTCTCTCCCATCTCAACTGTCTATCGCGTCTTCCTCCCTCTCTCTCACTCCCTCCTCTCTCTCCCTTTCTCTCACCACCTCCTCTCTCACTACATCCTCTCTCTCCCTCTCTCTCTCTCTACCTCTCTCTCTCTCCCTCTCTCTCTCTCTCTCTCCCTCATCGACTCTCCCTCATCACCTCTCCCTCCCTCTCTCTCCCCCCTGCCCCCCCCCGTCCCCCTCCTGACCGTTCAGTGGAGAAGGACCCGTGCCAGACCAACCCGTGCCTCCACGGAGGCAGGTGTCTGCAGGAGGGGGACGGCTACAGCTGCTACTGCCCCCAGGGCTTCTCTGGAGAGAGCTGCGAGATCGGTGAGTCACGGCCGGGCCGAGGTCGCCACACAGCCAAGGTCACACACACCCACCTCAGGGGGGGGTCGGGGGCGACAGACGCTCAGCCCATGAGGCGTGTCTGGGGGTGGGGGGGGGGTGAGCGTTGAGGGAGGCATATGCTGGTGTAACATCTACCGGAGGAAGGCTGAACCTGGCAGACGGGTACAAAGGGCGCTCCGTGAGCCTGTGCTCGGCCTCTGTGTTGTTGTTTTTGTTTGGGTTCTTCTTCTGCTGGGGATTGGTGGCTGCTCTGTGAGGCTTTTGTGGATCCGGCCTGGATATGGCGAGCGGGGGGGGGGTGGGGGGGAGGGCGGCCGGTGGTCTAGTTTCCATCTCAACCAAACTTAATGAGGCGCATCCTTACAGTTTACTGTGCCTGGGCAGCCATGTGTGCTGTGTGTGCATGTGTGTTTGCGTGCGTTTGCGTGTGCCTTTGTGTGTGGGTATGTATGTGGGTGTTTCCCTATGCATCCATGTGTGTGTGTGTGTGTGTGTGTTTTCATGTGTGTGTGTGTATATGTATGTGGTTGTTTGAGTGTGCCTTTGTGTGTGTGTGGGTGTTCCTATGCATCCACGTGTGCGTGTGTGCGTGTGCATTTGTGTGTGCATTTGTGTGTGTGCCTGTACTTATGTGGGTGCTTGTCTATGCATCCACGTGTGTGTGTGTGTGTGTGTGTGTGTGTGTGTGTGTGTGTGTGTGTGTGTGTGTGTGTGTGTGTGTGTGTGTGTGTGTGTGTGTGTGTGTGTGTGTGTGTTGGGAGGCGGGGGTGGGGTCATGCACCCGTGCGCTCACCCGTGTGAGCCTCTCTTCCTCTTCTTCTTCTTCGTCGCGGCCCTCCGTGTGCACCCGGACGCGGGGCCCCACAGGGGCCCTGAGAGCGGCCCTGGATGGAGCCGCTGATTGCAGGGTGAGGACTCGCGGCACACGCGGCCGATCAGGACGGAGAGGGAACAACAAACCGGAAGAGCAATAAAAGCGCCGGTTCCTCACTGGAGCCGTCAGCAACGGCCGAAGCACCTGAAGTGACTTCCTCATCTCCTTCAGTTTTACCGTTTTGGTTTTATGGCGCAGCTTTGGACGGGAGCAGAACGACCAGCGGGAGCCCCCCCTGGCCTGGCTCGATGAGCCCTTCCCCACCTCACGAGGAGAGGTGCTTGTTGACAGTGCAATGTATTTGTATTGATTCTGGTTACCGGCCAAAGCACTGTGGTTGCAGCCATAGCAAATATTGGATTATGCCAATGTAGTTTGATAGAGTGAAAGCCCCCTTGCGCCTCGTTGCCTGCGGCTCTTGCAGCCCGCAGACCTAGCCTGCTTCCTTTATTCTGAAGTAATAAAAAAGGTTTGTTGTTTGGCTTAACAGGATATGGTCGATTCAGGACTCCATGAAGACATTGAACGTTGGCTTGTACGTAGAGCGACTTGCCCTTATTAACCATTTTAAGAGCATACGGACTGGAGCCTAGGGCCGTACATATTCATCAGCTGCCTTGATCCGGCATTTCACAGGTCATAACCGAAGGTCAGAGGTCAGAGGTCAAGCGGACAGCATGGTCCCGAGTCTGGTTATCAATAACCTTTTATTGCTCCAGCTGTGTGTGTGTGTGTGTGTGTGTGTGTGTGTGTGTGTGTGTGTGTGTGTGTGTGTGTGTGTGCGCGCATGTGCGTGCGTGCGTGTGTGCGTGCGTGCGTGCGTGCGTGCGTGCGTGCGTGCGTGCGTGCGTGCGCGCGTGATAATCCCTATGGCATTTGGAATCAGCGGCATCAATAATATGTGGGTGGATACCAGCCAAACACATGAATAAGACATGTGGGTTTGTATTGATTTTTCCGAATACCGTTATTCCCGCGCCGGTTGAAAAAGCATTAAATCGACATTAAAAATCTAATAGGACGTTCACAAAAAAGAGAGGAAAGCCGTTTTCAAATAATATCTCTTAAAAACACTTTATCATTGATCTGTACTACATTTGACTTACGCACTACACTCTCCCCTTCAGTGTTAAGTGGTGTGAGATAATACAGTTAATCAGCTTAAACGTCTCTGCTGTGTGTAATATTAATTAAAGACAAGGACAAAGAGGTCAATGCAGGATAACCATAACCACCCTGATCCAGCGCTGTAACGCTGTTGGTTCAGCGCCCGTGGAGCCTGTTTAAACTCAGAGAGGCTCTTACACGGGGGTTTGCATGGGGAATGGATGATACAATAAAACAGCAGGGAAGGATCTTTAAATGTTGGAACAAGCTCCTCACAAGGCTTTCCGCTCTCCATACGATGTTGAATGAGCAGAATGTGATAGAGTGCACCATTAGTGGACACTGGCCAGTGGTTCACGATGAGGTGCATAATATCTATTACCCCTTCTAATTCTGCTCTGTATTATGCTGGTGCTTTTAAGCTTAATACACACGCTGTAAAACAACAACAACACTGCGACTCCACACATCATCTCAGATCTGCAATGGTTTGGAGGGGAAAATGGAGTTTAGGGGAGCTGGATTATTGATGGCTTCCCTTTTAACTTTGTGGTCTTTGGTTAATATTTATGAGGCTGAGCGACACGAGAAACAAGAAAGAGGACGATAGGACTATGGAACAACTCGACACGACCCGCGGTCCTTTTCCGAATGCTGTGTATGTCGTTCATCTTGAATCTTGAATCTTGACACAAACTTGCAAGTTTCCTGAACGTATTTCGAAATGTTGTCTCTCTCTCTCTCTCTCTCTCTCTCTCTCTCTCTCTCTCTCTCTCTCTCTCTCTCTCTCTCTCTCTCTCTCCTCTCTCCCCTCTCCCCTCTCCCCTCTCCCCTCTCCCCTCTCTCTCCTCTCTCCTCTCTCCTCTCTCTCTCACCTCTCCCTCCCTCCCTCTCTCTCCCTCATCATCTCTCCCTCCCCCCTGTCGTCCCCCCCCCTGACATTTTGTCAGTGCGTCCTTTGTTTTAAGGTCAACATCAGTCATTACTGTTACTTCTTAATGTGTTCAAATTCTCTCTCGCAGTCTCACAGCATTTATCCTCCTGAAGGTTTTTTCGTGAGGCTTTCATGGAGTGCAATCTTGTTTGGCGCATTTGCATTTTCTTTTTTCGCTGCAGAACGAGGAAATGCATTAACCTGCGTCTGAGCACGGGCCGGCCTCTCTCCGTGATGCTGAACGCAGCTGCGCCCCTTGGTTAGCGGGGGCCCACCGCGGCGCGGCTCCCCCCTGAAAGGCTCCAATCAGCCCGTTAGTTGGCGGGCAGGAAGGAGGGCTGCAGCGGGCCCTTCTTGCGCTCTCTGGAGCTGTGATCGCGGCTCAAAACCTCTCAGAGTTGATTACTTTTGACAAGTTTGGCGTGTAGATCAACAGTTTGTCTGTGCAGAAGTGACTGCCTGTCAGTTGGACGCGTGCCTCCGGCTGATTATACGTCTGTCTGGCCGGGGGTAGGGTGAGACATGGGGGGCACCTTGGGAAGCCCCTTCAACCACCTCTGTCATCCTGGCTATCTGTCTGTCTCTCCGTCCGTCAATCTGTCTATCCATGTCTGTCTGTCCGTCAATCTTGAAGGGTCTGTCTATCCATCTGTTTTCTGCTTTGCTGTCTGTCTTTTCTGTCTCCTCTTTCTCTCTGGCTGCCTGTCTGTCTGTCTGGACATGTCTGTCTGTCCGTCCGTCAATCTTGCGGTATTTCCGTCTGCCTTTGCAGTCTCTGTCACTCTGTCTTTCGGTCTTCCTTTTCTCTCGTTGCCTACTTTGCTGTCTCCGTCTCCTCTGTCTATCTGGCTATCTGTCTGTCTGAATATCTGCCCACGTGTCTGTCTGCCGTCTTGCGGTCTTTATGTCGACCATTGTCTCCGGTCTCCGTCTACCCGTGTGTCTGTCTGCTTCGCTCTTTGTCTTCCTGTCTATCCGTCCGTCTATCTACCGGGCTGTCTGTCTGTCTTTGTGTCCCTCGTCTCCTACTTTGCTGTCTCTGTCTATCCGTATGTCCATGCATCCGTCCGTCCGTTTGTCCGTTTGTCCGTCTGTAAGGCAAAAGGCGTGTGTGTCTGGGTGGTGAGTCAGCACTTTAACCAGACGCTGAGTCTCCGCCGCCACCCCAGCAGTCTCTCCCTTTCCTTCTTTAAGCATTCCTCCTCTTCCTACTCTTCCTCCTCTTACTCCTCTTCCTCCCTCCCCCACCTCCTAAATCCCTGAAGGGATTTTAAGGCGCTGGTAGAAAATGTGCAACTCTGCCGGATCCATTCTCTGGGCTTACAGTAGACTTGAACATGACGCATGGCAAGTGAGAGGTTACCATGGAGATGAGTCTGCAGTTATTGTTTTTGTTTGTTTTTGGGTGGGTTCTTTTGTCCTTCAGTGGAGAGCAGTTAGGCAGCGAGGTACGGAATGGAGAAGGCCAGAGCGAATGATGCACATCTTCTTCTTCAAAATGTTTTCTTTCTTTCTAAAACGGCGACCACAGCGAGACGAGCCAGGATAAACACAGCACAGCACGAGTGTGTGTGTCCATCGATTTTGTCCGTTGGCCGCTGAAATGTCGTCCCCGCGGGCGTTACACACAGAGCTCAAGGCTGTCCCACACACCGACGTCGCCCCCCCCCCCCCCCCCCCCCCCCCCCGGTCGCTAAACGCCCCACCCCCCGTTGCTACACCCCCCACCGACTCCAATTTCCCCCGCTTGCCCCTAATTGAAAATGAATTCAGGCCCGACCTCCGCTGTCTAAAACCAACAAATCACTCTTGACTCCTAACGTTTCACTCCCTCCCTCCCCCCCTCCTCCCTCTCTCCTCCCTTCCTCCTCCCTCCCTCCCTCCCCCCCCCCCCGACCCACCACACTCATGGAGCCACACGCAGGCAAACAAACACAAGCCTTCAAACAGTGCAGCCATCCAAGCAGTAGTAGACGACTAGGGCTACGATACCACACATCACAGACACACACACACACAGACACGCACACACACACACACACACACACACACACACACGCACACACACACACACACACACACACACACACACACAAACAAACACAGGCACACAGGCACACATCACAACCGAACACACACACACATCACACACACACACACACACAAACACAAACATACTCACACATACTCAAACACAGGCACACATCACAACACACACACACAGACACACACACACACTGGCACACATCACAAAGACACACACTCACACACAGAGATACATCAATATCAAACACACACACACAAACACACACATCACAACCAAACACACACACACATACTCACACACATCAATATCAAACACACACACAAACACACACATCACAACCAAACCCACACACACACAGGCGCACATCACAACCAAACCCACACACACACAAGCAGACACACACACACACACACACACACACACGCACACAGAAAAGCACGACAATGTAATAGCACACTCAAACACAAGCTTACACCAACAAAGGAATAACTCCATTCGCTTATACGAGTGTGCATATATAAAGACACACACACACACACACTCGCAAATACACACACCTACACATGAGCAACAACCAGTAAGCAAAGAGCAATGCCCTCGTCACACCTGACAGGCTGGGAGTCACGCTGATCCACAGGTGATGTGGAACACTTTCATGTCAATTTCAGCAGAATAAATTGGATAGCAACTTTTCTTGTCCTTTGCGCTAAGCCGTGTCCTTGTGTTTTGTATTTCTGTCTTTTTCCTACCACTGCGAGAAACATAACATCGGGGAGAAAAAAAAATCATGTTATTTATTTCATGGAAGCGCGCTTCCCAACTGCACGGATTACATCTTCATGTTCTGTTGCTTCACCATTTCTCTCTCGCTCTCTCTCTCGCCCTCTCTCTCTTTTATTCCCTGTCCCAGCTCCCATCCGCCGCTCATATCCTGTAGTTTATTAGGGAACGCTGCCTTCCCTCTCTCGCTTTTCTCTCTCGCCATCCCCCCCTCTCCCCTCTCTCCATCCCCCCCTCTCCCCTCTCGCCATCTCCATCTCTCCCCTCTCGCCATCTCCCCCCTTCTCCCCTCTCTCCATCCCCCCTCTCTTCATCTCCTCTTTCCCCTGTGATCATTTCTCCTCTTCCCAATTTCTTTAACCACCAACCCTCCCTGCGCCCGTGTTTATTATTTCTCACACTCTGTCACTGTTTTACACCCCCCCCCCCCCCCCTTCCCCCCCCATGTCATCTCCCCTCTTCCAAAACCATCTGTTACTCTGTTTTCCATCTCCTCCCGTTTAGCTTCTTTTCACACACCTCCCTCCGCCCACACCCTCCCTCTCTGTCCCCGTTCCAGCGCGGCGTTGGCAGAGGAGCCGAATTGAAATTACACCGCAGCACAGAGCAAGATTCGGAGGTTGAAGGAAGAAGGCACCTGCCCCTCCTTCCCCAATCTCTTGTCTCTGTTAATACATTTAATTTCCTGCCAAACATCCTCCCACCCATCGGAATCCCTGGCCGATGTGTCCTTCCTCTTCTGCAAACACCCCTCCCGTTCTCTGTCTATCTCCCTCCCCACCTCTCCTTTTCTCTCCCTCTCTCCCCCTTTTCCCCTCTCCCTCCCTTTCGCTCTCTTTTCCCACTTCTTCCTCTTCCTCTCGCTATCTTTCGCTCTCTCTCTCGCTCTTGCTCTCTCTCTCGTCCTCCCTCCCTCCCTTCAACCCGCTCTCTCTCGCCTTAAGTCTCTCGCTTTCTTTCTTCTCTCTGTCAAAGGCCACCTCGATCACTCATTCAAAGGGGACTCGTTACCCATGCATAATCCATCACCTTATTCATGGCCACGCACTCAAACACTCTCTTACCTGCATATTTAAATGATAAAGACAGCTTGCCGGGATAACTGCAAGAACACACATTCTCCTTCTGCCAATACTTTTTCCCTTGCCCTTTTCGCTGAAGGACACACGGATGAATGGGCAAATACATGTAATTGAACACACACACACATGACAGACACACGCACACAAGCATTCACAAAGCCACGGACACACCAGTCACACTCACTTCCACTTACATTTTCACACACACACACACACACACACACACACACACACACACACACACACACACACACACACACACACACACACACACACACACACACACACACACCCAGGGGTTGGCCCTGAAATGAAGCTAATGTGTGTGGACGCCAACTATACTGTATGGAGTGCTAATGGCTGTGACTTGGGGTCAGGCCCAAACGCCGCCACCGGCTTTTCCGCATTTACCGACGTTCCCAAGGGGAGCGTATCCTCTGACATCAGAGCACAGGATTGAGGCTGAAAGATTCATGAGGCAGAGGCTATTATCATCATTGGTGTCTAACCACCGATAGCGCACTCGCTGAAGAGGAGGTCAAAGAGTTTATTGGAGGAATGGCCGGGAAATGGAGGCTAAAACCAGCAGCTGCTTTCATGGCACGGCGATATTAGCCGCTAGCCTTTCAGCCATCAAGCAGCTGGGGCTAATGCACCAGCTGCGAATGTTGCTGTCCCACGAAGCCAGCAATTTGTTAGCCAGCACTGCTAACAAATAGTTTTTCATTAGCTGTCATTAAGGCACTCATCACCTATCACCAATATGGATTAGGGATGGATAAGGTTATAAATCTCTCTAGAGTTTTGTTGGTTTGATTTGTTTCATATTTTAATTGTGTACACAAGTCGAATAATGTGCTATCTTATAGAATAGGGCAGTGTTGAGGTGTTGTGTTGTTTTCTTTGTGTTGAAACATGCGCTAAAGGGAAATAAGCTCATAACGTATGCAACCTGCCAAATTCAGCATTAAGTCACGCAGAAGGTGTTAGAAATACTTGAAAAACAATGAAGAAAGTAACACATTTCTGAGAGCAGCTGCAGAAAAAGCAAGACGATGGAAAAAAAGATATTAACAGAGAGAGAATGCGCGTGAGAGAGTTTGAGAAGGGAGACAGATTTGTCAGACTTTGACGCATTGCATTAATAACAAGTAAGACAAAAAAAAAAAGGCAACTGAATGCCAATACTTTCAAGGACATTTTGACGCCAGGAATGACGGAAAGAAAAAGACACCAGAAAGTTGGCAGGAGAAACAATGGCATGTCGGCCCCCCCTCAGGCCATAGACTCCCCCTCCCCCTCCCCACACCCCCTCTGCTTCTCCTCTCATTCATTAATGATAGGGACATTATCCTGTCTTCAGTCGACCTCTAAATTCGACTCGATCCGTCCGAACCAAACTTTGTTGTGTACCGCTTCCTAAAAGCTTCCATACTTTGCGTTGACGAGTGTTCCACATGAATGCACTCGAGGGGTCTCTCGTTGCCTTTAAGTGTGTGTAGCGAACAGATTGTGTGCTCTTGGAGTGAGGGCATGGGCTGGGATTGATGAGCAGACAGCTCCTTGTCACCCTGGCTGTGTGGCCCAGGAGCTCCGAGGACTCTATGATTGGCTGGTTCCACCTGTCCACCCACACCTCATTAATCCAGCGACGCCATTGGCTTTCACTGTTGGAAATGTGATTAGCCGCCCGATCCCACCTGCACCCCACGGGAACCCCCGGAGTTCCGATTGGAAATGTTCAGCGCACAACCTGGCTAGGATGTGAACACAAATTCGCACACAATTTTTTTTTGCATAAACTACACAAAACACACACACAGGCAGTGCACACCCTTTACACACCCCTTACACCCCAACCACACACACACACACACACACACACACATACACACACACACACACACACACACACACACACACACAAAGGTAGCACGCACACACACAGGCAGCACGCACACACACAAAGAAAAATAATAATAATTCCATCCAGGAACAGTGTGGCATTACGCGTTCACATTTATTGATTCCCAACAGACACACACGCACACACAAATGTGCACACGCAAACAAACAATTCTAATCCATAACCGCAACACAGTGGAATAAACTAATACTTCTTCAGTCCCATTTATTGATTCCCCACAGACACACCAGACACACACATGCACACACAAACACACACAGACACATACACCCACATACACTCACACACACAGCCACACACAGCCACACACACACACACACACACACACACACACACACACACACACACACACACACACACACACTAAAACACGTGTGCTTACACACATACACATGCACATCCACACACACAAAGTTGCACACGCACACAATAAGTTACGGCAGGACAGAATGAGCAAGATGCCATTATTTCTCCTTCTTCACACATTCAGCATGGAGCAGCATTCCCCTCCACGCTGCTGAAAACAATACGAGACAAAGGACACACGCTCTGCTGAGGGGAATGCCAATGGAATGCTGCAGCGCTGTGTGTGCGCGCGTGTGTGTGTGTGTGTGTGTGTGTGTGTGTGTGTGTGTGTGTGTGTGTGTGTGTGTGTGTGTGTGTGTGTGTGTGTGTGTGTGTGTGTGTGTGTGTGTGTGTGTGTGTCTGTGTTCAGTATGTGTTTGTTCTGACTGGTCAGTGAATGTGTGTGTGTGTGTGTGTGTTTAGCAAAAGCTTATCTCCCAATGTATCTCTTTACTTCTTCACCTCAATACAAACAGACGTTGAGATTAATAGGCTCACTGCTCGATGTTAGCAGGGCAACATACACACACACACACACACACACACACACACACACACACACACACACACACACACACACACACACACACACACACACACATACTGGCAAAACACACACCCACAACCCTCTTCTGTACCGTTCTCTTGCTCTGCTGCTGCTGTTCTTGACGATTCACAGCAGGATATTTGAATATGTTTTTGCATGTTTACATGAACGTGTTTAGTTTGCAAGCCCAGCAAGTGTATATGAACCATAGAGCAGCCTGATGTCTGAACCTTATTTACTTTGTGAGAGCACGTGGGCTGTGGGCCAATGTCTGCATGTGTGTTTGTGTATCTGTATCTGTGTTTGTGTGGCATCAATTGTTCTGAGTAAGCTTAGTTCTGCTGGTTCCCTAAACCTTCTTGTGGTGTACTGAGACTGTCGCAGTACAATGACAAACCATCTTAAATGGAATTAACATGCTCATTCTAGCCGTGTAGCCTACGAAAACGGAGGAACATGGATTGTTCATCAAAGTGTGTTCAACCGTGTAAACACAAAGTAACACAAAGTAAACCAATGTGTTTTTGGACCACATTAGATCTATTTCATTGTGATCTTGGATGATGGCCAGCTCAGACTATTGATATAGTTACGCTTTAGCTTATAGAATAAATCTAAAGATGTGTACAACAAAACTAACGCTGGTTCCAACACAGTCCGAAAGAGCTTGTGAAGCTGACTAAGAAACATAATAATACATAGAGAGCAACCGAGAACTAACAGACCAACATAGTCTCTCTCTTACACAAACGCAAACAAATATTCACACACGCACACACACACACACACACACACACACACACACACACACACAGACACACACACACACACACACATACACACACACACACACACACACACACACACGAAATATCACACACACACACACATTCCCAGACACACATTACACTCTTGCCAGGGACACATTAAATTCATAATCACCCTCTTCAACTCTCACTGTTGGCCAAAACAGAAATTGTTTAAACTCAATATTAATTTGCACAACACCAGCGATTGCTCCGGCCAGCTGGAGTAGAGCAGAAGAGAGTTGCCTGCCTTGCTAAAGGGCATAGCATAACCTGCTAACCCAGAAAACCACAAAGAGACATCCTGCCCTGCCTTCTGAGCCAGTGCTGCCTTAGAGACGGGGAGTATTCCTGGATCTTAACACATTTCTGTATTTCTTTCAGTGCAAATAACAGTAACAGTAAAAAGCGTTTTCCCCCTTGACGAGTGGGCATATCTGGGGACCAGGATATATATTAAAAAAATAAGTCAGTTACCACACATGGAAAAAAAAAGGGATATTTTGTTGTTATTGATTCAGACAGCATAGAGTTAATAGAAATAGATAATTCCACTTGACTATTTCGTATTTTAGTGTGCCAGCGACGCGAGGCAGAGAATAGCCTGTCGTTTAGCCCCTCTGGGGAACTGCTCCACTTTAAGAGCACAGTTGAGATATTTCTTAAAGGAATAATAGGTCATTTCTGCCGGTGCTCCATCAAAACAATAACAAATAACGTGGTGAAGTGACGTGGGAACAGTTGTGGTTTCCTCAACCACCATCGCAGTTGGTAAGCGACCTGTCATGACTCAGGCAGAAATCATGATCAAGGACGAGTTCATGTTTTCAAGTTTTATCATTCATCATCATACGTTTATACATCATTGATTCATTCTAATGAAATCGCCGCAAGTAACATAATGTAAACTTGCTAACTTACCATTAGATTATTCGACTACCGAAGCAGCTGTAGATTACGTTATTTAGGCTGGGCCAACACTGTCATCCGTGTTCAAATCACAGCTAGCCGAACCGTGTGTCTAGACCCTCATGTTTCTAAATGTTCACAGTGGATACAAATCGTTGTTTAGATGTGCGTCCCACTAGCTCTATAACGGTAATAAGCAGGTAGAGAACTGCTTGGTTGTAGTGCTCTAGGCCTTGGTTTAACCTAGAGACTGTGAGCTGTATATAATACAGGTTGAAATGAGGTACCATAGAGTGTATGTACACTGATTAAACTGACTCTCCATATGGAACTACCACCGATTTGGGGTATTTCTGGCATCCTTGTGACCCCCCCCCCTCCCTCCCACACACAAACAGAGACAAACAGACTCACACCCACACCAGATTGATTATATTTATGAATTCAGCCAGCCGTGTTCTCTGCGGGGGAAAGCCGACAACAATAGTTCATCCCGAGCATGTTTTGAATCAGAGTGCACAGAGGAGGGGCTAATTCACAGATGGACATTTTTTTTATTGTTAATGTGGGAGACACTACCATTTCTTTGTGTACTATGTGTGGGAAACACTGCATTAGCTGGTGGGCTGGCATTAGCGACTTGTCAAAGTAGCCCATTGTAGTAAGCTAGATCCTTATTGGATTATCATATAAAAAAAGAATGTTTTAAAATTACTGTTTTTGCGTTTTTCTCCAGAATTACGTGGTAAAGGGCATAAAAAAGATGCCGCAAGACGGAGGAGAAAGGAGGTTAATTGAGGTGTGGAGGAGGGGGTGTGAACCCCGTGGGGTGGCAGAAGGGATGGCGGAGAAAGAGCAAGAAAGAACAGAGATCCACTCTGGTTATGGCTCGTTGAAGGGGAACCGCTGTAATGTGGCCTAATGATCCTGTCCTGGCCGTCTGGGCCAAGATAAGGCTGTCAGGGTCCCCCCCTTTAGAAAACCTACGCGTCCCAGAGGATCAGAACACCCCCCCCCCACCCTCCGTTAGACCTCCTGCCAAACAGCATCAGCGCTGTGAGACCCCACGGGAGCCTGGGGAATAAAAGCTGACGGGAAAGAGGAGAAAGTGGGCAGTAAAGAGTTGAAAAGAGCCTCGTGCAGTGAGGAGGTTCTCCGGGACCAGACAGAAGGGTAGGGGCGAGCATTATGGGGAGGAGGAGAGCAGGGGAGGATGCGAGGGAGGAAGGAAGGAATGGTGGGAGGGAAGGAGGAAGGAAGGAAGGAAAGAAGGAAGAGAGGGAGGGAACATTCAAGGGCGGAGGAGGCGAGTGTGGGAAGAAAGGAAGAGAGAAGGGAGGACAAAATAGATGGAGAGCGGGGAGAAAGGAAGGGAGGGTAGAGATAGAGGGAGGTATGAAGGGAGGAGAGAAAGGAGGAAGGAAAGGATGGAGGGAGGGAGGGAAGAAGTGATCAAGGCTGGGAAGGATGAAGGAAGGGAGGGACAAAGGACGGAAGAGAGGATTCTGCAGTGTTACAGATGACGGCATGCAGCATGGTGTTTGTTCTCCTGGTCGAGACTCTTTGGTCAAACCCCGTTGTCTACAACCATTCAACACACAAACACACACAGCGACATGGCAGTGCACGCCACAAATAGGCACTGTCACACACACACACACACACACACACACACACACACACACACACACACACACACACACACACGAGGGGACAAAAAGGGAAAGTCAGTGAAGAGAGTCAGGCTGTCGGGGGCTGAGGGCCAGCTGAGCATCGTGAGATGTTATGACACTTCCTCTCATTACGTTTTCCCAGGCAGCCATGACTGTCGCGGCAGCCCCTGTCACCCCCCCCCTGTCACCCCCCCCAGCCCGGACCTGTCGACAACACCGGGGGGCACCACACGCCGAACACAACACCATCAAACGCACAACTCCGTGTCGCCCATGTGCATAGTCAAACTAAATCGCCCTGTTTAAAAAGGAATAAATAAAACTGGCGTTATCGGTAGCTTACGCTTGGAGTCTGATTTGATGATACATCGAGGCTACCACGACCCAGTGTTGTTTTTTTCGGGAAGGTCGATTTTGAATATTTCCCCACGCAAGCCAGAAAGAGAAGCCAGTGGATTGTGTGCTGGCGGGGGAGACTGGCCTATGAGAGGCTGTCAGTGTGGAGGCAGCTCTTCCTCTACAGCCAAAGGGGCACTGATGGGGTGGTGGTGGTGGTGGTGGTGGTGGTGGACCACTCTCAAAGTACAGCAAAGCAAAAACCCTGCACTCATATGCTAATGTATGCTAGGTACATGCCCGAGCAAGCTAATCCTTCTCATTTAGTTATGCCTCTTGGTTGCGCTAATTAGCTGATCCAGATACTGGGAAACACAAGCTGGTGGTTTGTAAAGCTCTTTAAAGGTCTTGTTCTACTGAACCCGGAGAGTCTGCTCCACCTCGGGTGCCGAGAATATCCTCTAGCTGTGAATTAAAGAGGAGTCAATTGATTTATGATTAGTAGAGAGGTCGAAGGGAACTGTCATAGCGTGAGGGAATGTAGTTACTCAAGCACTGCTCCACTAACACGACCGATCCTGTGTTCACCTCTGTCTAAAATTGCTTTATTATGGGATGTTATAAAACATGAAATAATTCCGGAGAAAAAAAGGGAAATCTGATTGCTTGATAATGGCTCGGAGCTGTGTAAATATAAAAGATCATGCAGAGAACAAGCGAGAAAAAGTGCTCATCGACCATTTGAAAAAAATGGGAAAAAAAATAAAAATTAATGTAGCAAAAAATTCCGACACAGAGATGCAATCATAGATATGCAATGATCTGAATCTATGTGCAAATGGTTGAACTGCACATGCTTCTACACACACACACACACACACACACACACACACACACACACACACACACACACACACACACACACACACACACACACACACACACACACACACACACACACAAACTGGTCCAAACCAAAATTCCATGAAAAAGATTTAACTAAGGATACCATACACAGCAATATGTGCATAATGCTACCAGAATTACAATCAGATTAGCATATAGACAGGATTACAAACACACACACAGTCCATTCGTATTAGTCAACATAATCACAATTTAGAGATTCATTTTCTGTCGATCTTTGACATACACAATCATTATCTATGATCACCATCAACACAACAAACTCATGTATATTTATGCATACTTTTAACAAAATTACACTCTCAAAATCTACATATAAATGACATTACACAAAAGCTTCTGACTCTAAGCCGTCAGATACGAAAGGAAGATGAAAAAGCAAAGGAGGTCCCCCTCCCAGGGTGACGAGACCTTCAAAGGTTCAAGGGTGGTCGGACATTAATTAAAAAGGAGAGGAGACGCGGAATAGAATAATAACATCAAGAGAAAAACGATGTCACGAGGCAGCTGTCAGTCAGAAGTGCTGTTTTGGCGCACATCGTCCAAGGGTAGTTTTGTAGTATCTAAGAAAGCCAGAGTGATTTTTCAAAGAATGCCAGCAGTAGAAACAAGCAATAGCAGATGGCAATAATAGATAGCTGGAGGCGGGTCATGCCGGCCGTAGAGCCAGTGACAAAAGCAGGCGGAGAGTGCTACGCCATTGATCAATGTGGTGGTGTTTCTGATGGCGGCACATGGGTCTGGGAACAGCAGGCTTAAGATGTGGACAGGTCAATGGAGCGGCACCCTGGAGGACCAGGCTCATGTTTAATAGAAAGGTTTCCATGTAAGTCATGTAGGAGAAAGACAAAGTCTGTTTGCAGCCCAAAATAAGTTATTCTTGGGGTTGGTGGGGGGGGGGGGAAACACAAAGTGCTTTAGTAGTATGGTATAGCAGAAAAGAAAACAAAATTTCAAAGTCTGTCTGTTTATTCGCATATAATGTTGGCAGTGGCTTGAAGAACACAAAGCAGGTTTTCAGAAAGGGGCCCTGATCTGCCATAGCTGCCATCGTGTGTGTGTGTGTGTGTGTGTGTGTGTGTGTGTGTGTGTGTGTGTGTGTGTGTGTGTGTGTGTGTGTGTGTGTGTGTGTGTGTGTGAGACAGACAAACAAAGGCAGGCCTAAAAAAGGAAATTTACAATCAATTGAAAATGTTTCTAAAAGTTATTTATAACTGTCTGATGGAAATGGTGGAGCCAAACCATACAGTTCTTTCAATAAGGAGAATGAAATG
Organism: Gadus morhua; assembly: GCF_902167405.1. Classification (NCBI taxonomy): domain Eukaryota; kingdom Metazoa; phylum Chordata; class Actinopteri; order Gadiformes; family Gadidae; genus Gadus; species Gadus morhua. Next base: position 26,704,074 of record NC_044059.1, on the reverse strand, counting down.
GGTTTGGAGTTATTAATGTGTGCATGCAGTTGCATGCACCAAAGTGCCGTCATCTATCTGGATGTGACTGAAAGATGCATTGTTGGGTGAGGTTTAGTTAAGCTAGCCGTGGTTAGGCCATGTTAGGTCTGGTGATGTACAGGTCCGCACTTGAGTTTTGGGACCACTAGGATTCAGTAAGGATATGGTGGTCTGAAATGAAGGACCTAAGCTGTGTGTACGGGGGCACATGCTTCTGCATACGGAATGGAAGTGTGTCTGTTTCCATCCCACTAAATAAGTACGCTGTCCGCCTGAACAATCTCCCTCCAGTTCCTTGTTATTGTCTCGTCACGCCCTCCGTTTGCACCCTGTCAGGAGTAAAGTCTCCAGCTAGCATTTGCTGGTTCACGGGGTCCCGATGTAATTGATAAGGCCCCTATTGGATCTGGACAGCTGGCATTTACTCCTAAGAGAAATCCCACCTCCTCACTGTGAAAATGTGTGGGTGTGTGTGTGTATGTGTGTGTGGATCATTTCTCTGCCCTGCTCACCAATACACAACCCTGAGTGCAACTGTGTTGTCTGAGAAATACATTCACTGCGGCAACGACGGGTGTGAAAAACGACAAATGTTACCCGGGATGCACACATACGCAATTTGGAGCACTTTCCATTGGAAACCCACCTCTGCAGTAATCCCGTTTGCCTGTTGATGTTTTTCCTTGTATTATCCTGCACTGACAATGCGTTAAACGCGCTCCCTCATTCACACATGGCCCTCTTCATCAGACCATCGCATTTATCCCATTGTCCCCCTTTACCCTCTCTCTTCCTCTCCTTTTTTCTCTTCGTTCTTGTCATTGTTCCCTCCTTTCCCTGGCTCTGGCGAGGTCCCACTTGTCCTCACTATTCACTGTGTGCCAAGGCAATTACACTTCGTCCGCCTCCAAACGGCCAATTTTTCCATCAAAGTAGCTATATAGTAATGTCTGATGCAGTGATGAATTTCAATGCTGCCACAGCTTTCTAAAGCAGTCATTAGGATTTTGGGCATTTCGGCAATTTGAAGCCTGCTTGGTCGCCCACTTGACTGCTAAACTCAGGAACATGTCAGCCCTAGAACTAAAAATGAATAACCAGTCCAAATGACATTCTATGAAAACCCATAAACTGCAGGTTGTTGTTGTTGTGCCGTAAAATACAAACCCAACAAAGCAGCCATGAGCAATTTAACATGGCGTTTTAGATGGCTTAATCTCCATCCTGAAGCTGAGTATATGAATACATATATATATAGATTCCCAAGTGGTATGCTTATCATCACCATAATAATCTGCAGAGGAAAAGAGCCAGTCTTAGTTTTATTTTCTTGTCTTGCATGAAGTAAATACCCAACATATTTTATTGACTCATCGTCCAAAGCAATGGTTCTGACCAAGACAGAAAAACCCAAAACAGCCCCAACAAAAGAATAAACCATGAACCTCTTCTCTCGTCGAAGGACCTCCACTTTAATATTGATTCTTCTCCCCAGGCCTTTTTATTGCCTGATACTGAGTGCTCTCACTCGTCTCACTCTCTCTCTCACTCTCTCTTTTCTTCTCTCTCTCTCTCCATTCACCGGACTCTTACTGGCTAAACCCGCAAGGATTCATAGCCGTGAAATTGTTGATTGCACTTGAGCTCTCATTTATAAAACACAGAAAGCTGTTTACTTTTTATTCAGCCCCGGTGTTCACAAACGGCAGCGCGCTGGGCGGAATTGAAAGCATAAATCTCTCTTTCTCTCTGTGGCCGTAGAGAAAAAGCCCCAAACGGGGCTGACAGGGGGGTGTGGGGTGGGGGGGGGGGGGGTGTTGAGGGGGTGGCGGAGGTAAACTAATGATTGAGTTTACAGTTCGGGCTAGGACAGGGAATTAGATGAGCAGACAGGAGATGGAGGGCGATCAAGACGGCGGTGAGGGCATGGGGGGTGTTGTCAAAAAGAAAGAGGGAACACTTGACAGGTTTGTAGAATGGGCGGAAGGCGTTTCTGTTGGGGGTGGGGTGTAAACGGTTTGTGGGGACAGGGAAGAAGGTTATGTGGGGATAAAGGAGGGTGACAGTTTTGTAGGGATGGGGAGAAAGACAGTTGTTGTGGGGGGTTAAGGGGTCAGACAATTGTGTGATGATTATGCATACGTGATGCGTAGGATGCATAAGACCGTTATGTAGTGACAGGGAGGAAGACCGTTTTGTGGGGACAGGAGGGAAGACAGGTTTGTGGGGACAACGAGAAAGATGGGTTAGTAAGGATGCGAGGAAGACAGGTTTTTAGGGACCAAGGGATGGAGAGTCATCGTTGGTGTCTCGGAACACAGAGACAGCGGCGAGATCTCATCCCTCTGGAGGGTCCACCAGGGAACCCTGAACTGCAAGGGAATTGTGGATGCTGGCCAAGGGTCCACTCCATTCTTATATTGATCTTTCTGTTCTATCTCTGTCATATTCTCTTATTCTCTGTCTCTCTCTCACCCTCTCCCCTCTCTCTCTTTCTCTCTCTTTCTCAGTCTCTGTCTCTGTCTCTCTAACTCACACTCTTCCGCCAGTCTCTTTTATAAATAGCTTCGTTCAATTTAGTTTTTGGTTCTGGTTATTTCTAGTGTCTTTGTACGTGCCTATCCTTTAAGTTTATTCATAATAAATAAAGGTATGTTGAAAATCTTAAGAAAGAATGACTCTCTCACTCTCTCTCTGTCTCTCTCTCAAACAGTTCATTTTCTCTTCTGCTCTCCCTCCTCCTAGTCTGGTTTCTTATTCCTCGTCCGTCTGTAGCATTCCACGTGCTCCTTCCGCCGTCACGGTCCGCTGCTCTCTGCCCTTGCTCCAGAACAAACCTATCTCATCATGGGAACCATTGGGCGACACGTTCAGACTGGCTTCTGTGTTGCATTCCTCCAGAAACTGTCATCTTCTTACACATCAAGTATACATCCCATGGAAAAATTGCTAGTGATAAAGTTTCTTTGAAATACCAAACAAACCCATTCTGTCGACGGATAATGAGTTCTTGTTCACTTCTTGCCAGCCGTCCCCTTTAGTATCCTTATTCTCTCCCCCTCTATCGCTCTCTCGCTCTCTCTCACTCTCACTCTCTCGCTCTTTATTCTATGTAACTCTTGCATAGCTCCTCTGTCCCTCTTAACAAACCCATTCACCCTGCCTGGGGGCTGATAATGGAACATTCCCTCTAAAAGTCCTGTTCTTTTCAGCCGAATGGATAGCCCCTCCATTCTAATCAGCTATAATAGTGTTTTTTCGATCAACTCTGTGATGAATGTGTCACTCGCGAGCGCCAGAATGTGAAGGTGTCATCTCTATCAGATGTTTCTGGGTGCGAGATGGGATTGTGTCATCATGACACGTATGAACAGATCATTAAAACGCATGTCAGTCATAAGCCGGATCTAAGCTGAGAGAGAGAGGGAGAGAGAGAGAGAGAGGGAGAGAGAGAGAGAGAGAGAGAGAGAGAGAGAGAGAGAGAGAGAGAGAGAGAGAGAGAGAGGAGAGAGAGAGAGAGAGAGAGAGAGAGAGAGAGAGAGAGAGAGAGAGAGAGAGAGAGAGAGAGAGAGGAGAGAGAGGCAGGGATGGAGAGAGGATAAATTGTTAGAGAGAGGATTTAGGAAGAGTAATTCTAATACATCTGTCAGGCAAGTTTTGGCACTCTGAATCGAACAGGACAGAAGAACAGAGATGGACTGCGTATAAGAGACTGAGCTCTACCCGTATACCTGCATACAGCGTGGTCACCTGGGACGGCTGCTGTCCCAGGCAGGCTGCTGTGTCTGTCTACCTCCAGCATCTAATTCAGTGTTTGATAGCAGCCAGCCCAGCACAGCCCAGCAGTCAAGCTGCTGCCTCCAAACACACCCTCATCCCGCCTGGCAGCCCGCAAAGCCTCTGTAATCCAACCTCGGGACCTGCCAACTCTACAGACACACAACCACACAGACACACACAAACACACACGCACCCGCACGCACGCACGCACATACACACATGCATGCGCACACACACACGCACACGCACACACACGCTCACACACTCACACATGCACACTCGCATGAGCACTAACACACCCACACATACACAGACGCACACACATGCGCACACACCCAAACACTCGCAGTTGCACACAGACACACACAGGCGCTCCCTCGCACACACACACACACGCATATACACACGCACATACTCAGGCATACACACATACAGACACCCACACGCACACACACTCACATACACACACGTATACACAGACACACCACACACGTTTAGTTTCAAGTCCTATCCTCCGCCCCTGCCTGTCCATCCTTCTCTTTAATCAGTCCTTTATCTCCCCCCCCCCCCCCCCCCCCGAGGGTCTCCAACCACCATCCACCACCACATCCCCCCACCACCACAACCACCCAACACCAACACCCTCCTCCACCACCACCGCGACCAGCTCCCTGGGTTCTCCCCAACTTTCTTTGTCTGTGCATCACAGTACCCCCTTTCCCCCCCCCCCCCCCGCCGCACACACACACACACACACGCACAACAGACACACACAGACACAGAAAACCAGTGTCCACACACACAGTGTCCTGACACACACAGTGTCCCGACATACACAACAGGCACGCAGAAACACACACACAGTGTCCAGACACACAAAGGCACACACGCACACCCTCTCTCACTGTGTGACCTCTTGCGGGCCCTAGAGGCGCGCTCAGAAGCTGTGAGGGCAGAGAGGATTCTGGGATGCCAGCTGAAATCTTAATGATTCTCCCCGAGGCTTCGGTCTGACAGAGAAATAAACTTTCTGTTTTCCAGTGCAATAGGAACCCATGCCCTGTGACGCCTCTGCAGTACAAGCGTGTGTGGGCGGCTTTGTTTTTGTGTTTGTGTCTGTTTTTGTGTGTTTGTGTGGGTTATTGATTATAAATACATATTTTACATTATTTCTGTAAAATATGTCTCTCTTTCTCTCTCTGTCTCTCTTTCTCTCTCTGTCTCGCTTTTCAGTCTGTATCCTGCTCTGTATATTTCTCTCTCTCTCTCTCGCTCTCTCTCTCTCTAGCTCTCTCTCCTGCTGTCTCTGAATGTATTTGTGTTTCTCGACCCCCCCTGCTGTCTAAATGTCCCTGGCTTCTGTTTGGTTCTCTTGTCTCCTCTTAACTCACCACTCATCAATTCTGACACCATAACTGAGCCACATACTGCAATTAAACGCACGTGTGCTTTGGTGCGTCCCCAATCCACCCAAATCAATTTGCTCTAATTACGACTGCCCAAAATATGGGTCTAATCTCACATGAAGTTGAATCTCTGCTGGGCCACCGAATGTGACTTGCTGTTCTAAAGAAATATGTTAGGAAAAACCCTCTGCATCTGTTCGTGTGTCAATCTGAATGTGTGGGTATCTAAATGTGTTTGTACCGTGTCTAACTTCTCCCTCTCTCTCTCTCGCCCAGACATCGATGACTGCCAGTCGAACCCCTGCCAGAACGGAGGCACGTGCATCGACGAGATTAACTCCTTCGTGTGTCTCTGTCTGCCCAGCTATGGCGGCACCACGTGTGAGAAAGGTAAGCTAGGCTGCATAAACACGGATAAAAATTTATTGAGATTTCAATTGCGTTTATTTAGGATTTCGTCAGCTTTCATGGGATTCCTTGGATGTATTTTATCGGCTGAACCCTTACTCTGCCATCAGCGTACGGCTGCACCGTGCCCTAACGACGTTACGATGCCGAGTCCTTTACATGCTCTGTGTTTGTTGTCCTCAGCTAGACTAGGGGATGATTAATGGGCTGAACGAGGGGGCCAAACTGGATATGAAGAGCAGGTGGGGTAGAGCAGCAGAAGGAGGTGGTTCAGAAGGTCTGGACTGAGGAGAAGGGAGAGGAGGAGGGCCAGGAGAAGGAGCAGCAGGAGGAGGAGTAGGAGGAGGATAGGAAAAGGTAAATGAGAGGAAGGATCGTTGTCCTGCAGAACGCCGATTTGACTAATTCACTACGAGTTTCCCTGAAAACACTCGATTCAAGAAAGGTCAAGATGGTAGGGATGAATATGACTAAAGGGGGGGGCGGCAGGTGAACGGAGACACACACGAGGAAGAGAGCGGGAAATGGCTTCAAGGAAGAGCTGTGTTTTGTGTGGAGGAAGACAATGGCATTGAATGATGCCAAGAGTTAAAAAGAGTACGACAGCAAGGACGACAGCTCCACCTCTAACCTACTCTCTCTGCAGAGACTATGAATATATTTGATCAACAATGGATTGTTTCTCTGCAATACTTTCCTGCCAATCTGTCACACACACACACACACACACACACACACACACACACACACACACACACACACACACACACACAGTTTCCTACCTGGGGTCTCATTTATAACCGTTGCGTACGCACAAAACGGGGCTGAAAGTTGCGTACGTGACTTTTCACGCCAAGGTTGTGATCTATAAAAAAACAACTTGACGGGAAAATGTGCGCAGCCCTAAGCAAACTCTGACCCATGCGTACGCATGGTTTGGAGGAAAAGGAGAATTGGCGACACAGACGGTGTGGTGGTGAACTGAAGTCAGACCGAAGAATTGCAGAGTGAGAAGAACGATTATGTTTTATCATCGCCCTTCATCAATTTAATTTCAACCCGTATCATGCGTTAAATCCTAATCAGAATAATTTAAGTCCACTGCGTTATTTCTCAGTTATAACTCCAGAAATATCTCCTTAGAATATAAATAAAAAGAAATTCTCTATATTTAATCCCGTCACTCCATACTGTCCACTGACGGCGCGACTGCATGGAATAAAGCATCTGTCCAACATGTGTCAATAACATAATATTTTTATGTGACACTGAAAACACATGATCAAATGTCAATTAAATCCCAAGTGTGAAAAACCAAGCCACACTCATCACAATCGTTGTCCGTTACTCTTGATGCTTTTCATGACAAATCGGGCATTAAAAAGGGGTTATGTTCAAGAACATTTTACGTGGGTAATTACAAACTGATTATCCAAGGCGTTCTCGTCAGTCTTATTACCGTAACCCTATAAATACAGAGGTGAGCGCCGTGGTAATGCTGCAACATATGGCACTTCTGGCGGACCATGCAGGATTCGGAGGGAGAGGGTATTTAGGGACCATAACGATTTATTGGTAGGCTACATAAAAATATGTAACTCTATGTCAGACCACTTCTTTTTTAATTCTGGGACTGTGCGCTCCGTGCTACTGACAGAGTTCACTGCTGCAGCAACATGTTGCCACTCACTCTGCTTTTTGTTGTTGGCGATCCCAATCCCGTGACCGCCGAACAAAACTACCTTTCGGGCCTCCATCTCACCCACAAGTGTCTCCACTTCAACCTCCGTGAAATTTCGCTTTTTTGATTTTCTCAGTACTTCTGCCATTGTTTCCAACAAGACATAATACCGGCATCTGAGTCTGTTTTATATGCAGATCGCATTCATGAGGTCATTTGCATTGACCATTTATGGTTAAAAAGGGGCGTGTAGAGGGCGGAACGTGAAGCTGATTCAGCTGCGCACAATTATAGTCAGTATGTGATTTATAAAGCAAAGATTGCGTACAAGTGTGCGTACGCAGTGTTTTATAAATCTGAATATTTTTTGGCGCTCGCAAAACTTGGCTTCTGGGCGTACGCACATTTTTAGTAACGATCCTACGCACAGTTTTATAAATGAGACCCCTGGTCAGTGCTGAATATGTGTATGTACTACTACCCATCTACTTCAAACAGACAACAGCTGTTTGGCAGTTCTTGGCATACAACCAAGAAAGTGCAAGAATCCCGCACATTAAACTCATCAAATAAGCAAACTGCAAACTGCAAACTGCGGTATATTATAAATACTAAATATTTTGTGCGCGGGCCAAGAGGAAGTCTGAACAGATGCGTTTTCAGTCTTCCACAGAGGATGGGTAGTGTTTCTGCTCTCTTGATGTCAGCAGGGAGCCAGATCCACTTGTGTGGCAACCAGGGCTACAAATAATCTAGATTTTTTTGGGCGGCAGCTGGGACCCCCTCCCGTGGGAGCAGAAAGCCTACGCAGAGCGTAGTGGACGGGTTGGGGTTTATGGTTCGACCATGCCCTGGATTAAATTCTATTCAATTACACTTTATTTGAATAGCCCTTAATCACAGGTACAGTCTTAAAGGGCTCGACAGGCCATATATTTATGACACCCCCCTGACCTTAGTCCTCCAGGGGCTAGGGGCTTGTTTTCAAAGAATGCCATGAATTGGCTTGCTGAGTGGGAGAAGCCCCCATTCTGAGTCCGTTTTTGAGTGCGTGTCTTAAAGACGTGTGGATGTAGGATGGGCCAGAGCCACTCGCAGCACAGTAGGCTCGCAGTACCTGTGGCTTGAAGGTAGCCGGTGCAGGGTGCGGAAGAGTGGTGTAACGTGGGAGAGCTTGGTTGTGTTGTAGACGAGCTGAGTTGCTGTGTTCTGGAAAAGCTGCAGAGGTTGGGTGGCACAGGCAGGCAGACGAGAGCCTGGACAGAAACCCGTGTGGCCCTCGGGGTGAGGAACGAATGTTTCCTCCTGATGTTTTAAAGTGTGAATCTAAAGGCAGGGGTTGTGGCAGTGATGTTGACAGCGGAATGACAGCTGGCCTTTGCTGTGTCACACTCAGGTTCCTTGCCATCCGAGCCATAGACACCACAGAGCTCTCAATATTGTTGGAGAGGTCGTGGCGTAGAAATGCCTTCTCCTGGCAGAAAGAGCAGTCAAGTCTTGCCAGGATTGAGTTTCAGGTTGTGCGCTGACGTCCACTGAGATGTCGGCCAGACACGCAGACATTCACACCGCCGCCTGGGTTTCAAACCGTGAAAAAGACAGGATTAGTTGTGTGTCATCTGCATGGCTGTGGGAGGGAAACCTTGTCACAGAACCCAGTGACTCGAGAGAAGAGGAGAGGACCCACAACCGACCCCTGAGGGACCCCCGTAGGGAGAATACAAGACCCAGATTCTTTCCGGGTTACGACAAAAGTGTGCTCCATGAGGTAGGTATGTGAACAGGGAGAGTGCAGAGCCTGAGACCCCCAGGTGTTGGAGGGTGGAGAGGAGGATCAGGTGGTTCACTGTGTCAAACGCTGCGGAAAGGTCGAGCGAGGAGGGAGGCTGCTCTAGCTTTGGGAATTGTTCAAATGTCAACAATCAGACGCTGTCTGATATGTAGGGGTCTCTGGCGCTGTGTGTGTGTGTGTGTGTGTGTGTGTGTGTGTGTGTGTGTGTGTGTGTGTGTGTGTGTGTGTGTGTGTGTGTGTGTGTGTGTGTGTGTGTGTGTGTGTGTTTGGGTGTGATAGGGAACGAGGGGACACCTTTGGATGCGAGCTGATTTTAATCTGATCCGTCCCTTGTTGGTCACCATGGTAACCTCCATTGATAACAGATTTGGTTTGGTTCAGGTCAATAGCGGAGGGGAATAAATGAGAGAGCGGATGTCTGAGATAGATAATAAGAGAGAGAAAGCATCCTTATGACCCTCACATCAATTCCAAGAAAATTTAACAAGGTTCCTCATATCCTTGTTCATCTTCCTAATTGTATTGTTTGTTCAAAGATTCCCTCAACCAATGTAATGCTCTTCCTTATCAGATTTGTATTGTTAGGTTAGTAAGTCTATTTTGAATTATTTGCAGGGTGCTAATCTCATGCCAGCCACTGCCTCCCAGCCTAGTTATAGACTAGATCTGGCTCCTCGTCAGGAGTTACAGCACGGACGACCAGCCAGCCAAACAAAGCACTGCCTTTGGTGTGTGGCAAAGTTTTGTTCAGCTCTCTGTTTGGGCACTTAGCACTCAGTAATTCATTTCTGCTGAAATTGGCAAGGGCGATAAGAAAACCAAAAGTTAAATGTTTTTATTGTTGTCGTTTCAATGCTCGCTACCTCCCTCACTCCCTCTGGCTCACTCGCACTCTATCGTGCCCCCTCCCTATCTCTCTCTGGCTCACCTCATTCTCTCCCGTTTTTTTTAGACGTGAATTGAATTCACATGCGCACACGTGTGTGTGTGTGTGTGTGTGTGTGTGTGTGTGTGTGTGTGTGTGTGTGTGTGTGTGTGTGTGTGTGTGTGTGTGTGTGTGTGTGTGTGTGTGTGTGTGTGAGCTCAACGGTGTGTTGCAGAGTAGCACTCCTCACTAGCTCTGTCTGGCACGGTGGATGCAGATGGGGGGGGGGGGGGTGGGAGAGAGAGAGAGAGAGAGAGAGAGAGAGAGAGACTGCTAATACGTGGAAGAGATGCTGGGTATAAGGAGTGGGGGGTGTGAGTTCAGTTTAGTTTTAGTATGCTCCTCCCCTTCTATTTCTCTCTCATTATTTCTCCTACAAGCTGTGTGCGTGTGTGTGTGTGTGTGTAATTGTTCTTTCCAACCATATGCATCCCATCTCTCAAAGAAGTAACTCACTCATGTAGTCCATTATTCACAAACACACACACACACACATACACACACACACACACACACAAACATAAACACACAAACACACAGACATCTCTGTCAGGACACGTTAAATCACAGACATACCTTTCAAGAGCGATAACAATTGTTCACAGCTTAGTCATTCAGATGGCAATCAAGTGATCATCCTTTGTCTGCGAGCAGAACAAACAGTATACAAATTGCTAATAAAAGCTCGGTGTCTGCCTGTGTTGATGTAGATAATTAATCCCAGGGTGTCTGTCTCATGCGTGGTGATCTGTGAAATATGAACGTGTGGTCTCTCGCTTTCTCTATCTCTCTCCCCCTCTCCCTCGCCCTCTCCCTCACCCTCTCCCTCTCTCTCTGTGTTCTGCTGGTGCATTCAGAACCATTCTGCAACTCGGAGCTCATTAATAGTTAATGCGTGTTCTCGACCACTTCCCACTTTCATAGATGATTTCTTCCTCGTTCCTTTGTGTCGCTGGCGAAACGCCACTCTGTGATTTACAACGAGCGGTCTCCGGGACCATCAAAGTTCAGGGATATGTGTTAACGTACATATACGCCCTACTCCTACCCCATCGGCAGTGCAGGACTTAAAAAGGGACTCGGCAACAGCCGACACACTGGGAAAATTGCGACGGAAACAAAAGGATGTTTGTTTGTGTACAATTACACACACACGTACGCACACCCGTAGACATACTCACAAATTCACATAGAAATACGGGTGTACAAATGCACGTACACACATACACATACACATTCAAATAGACTCACTGGGAATATTGTGATGGAAACAAGAGGATGTTTGTTTGTGTGCTGAACAAAGACCAAGGTACCGTCCAGGCCGGCCCACACCTTAGTGTCTGTGTTTCTGACGTGCATGTAGTGTGTGCCTACCTCACGTCACACCCACGACCTCTTGCCCGCTTCCCATGTCCACACACACTGGAATGCTCCCCGACGGTACATCAAATACTAGGAAAATAGCATGGAGCTAAAAATATAAAGCAGGAAAGGTATTATGTGGTGATGATTTGATATGCGGCACAATGGTGTCACAAAGTAGCTGACCTTGCACTTGGAATGATAAGGTACACATTGAGTAAGTGTCAGAAGGCAATGCCGCATGGTAAAATAATCCTATCACTGGATGGCTCTGAGGTTTAATTTTAAACATTGACCATTACACCAGCGCTTTTCCACCTGGAATATCTGTGGGCTGGGATTGTAATCATATAGTCGTCCACCCCCCCGTAGAAACAAGTTTTGAACCCCTTTTTCACAATTGCAACAACGATATACAGTACTTTAAAATTTAGCGTACCATATTCTGGCTTCTGTTTGCTCCACTCACACCGGAGCCACATTAGCCTTTGTGCAATAACCCCGTCTATTGCAAGTGTGAAGGGAATTGGTCGAAGCTCGTCTTGATCTGGTTATGATCTCCATGAAACGTCCCTTTGAGCCTTCTAACAGTCCGTCCCGTGGTGGCCGTTAATGGAGCGCTACAAATGAACCGACCCGCCCGATGTGGAGCGTTTCTGGTGCTCTGAGAACCGCCAGAAACGCTCCACCGCAGGGGGTGTCGGCCGTCTTTCTAAAATTTGCCCCCGGGCCAACCCCAGCCCGCCCTCAGAAGCAGGGAGCGGTGTGGGATTAGGTCAACGCGCTGCAGGCCCATCCAGGTCCCTGATAGATCTACCGAGAGGGGAGAAGAGGGCGCCACAGCGTCGCCTCGAGAGGCTGACACATAAAAGGAGAACCCTAAGAGGGAAGGAGATAAGAGGGAGCTCACGTCGGCTGTTTCCAGGGCCCCTGTTTTAGGGGGGGGGGGGGGGGGGGGAGCGTGGCGGTGCTGGAGGTCCGAGCTGCGCCGTGGAAACAGCGAGTCAGCACGAAGCCCCGGCTCGGCAGAACTCATTTTGGGGGAGCTTCCTGAGAGTCTCGAGAGGCCGCCGGGGCTAATGGAGATGCATGCTGTTGTAACGACGCGTCGTGGAGTGGAACAAGCGGAGCCTTCAGCGCCTTCCCGGGCCTGGGAGTAAGAACCCAATGGTAGACAACCACACACATTCATATCCACACACATATATGCACACCCGTAGACATACGCACGCATTCACGTAGACATACTCAGGCATTCACATAGACATACACATAGATATACATATATGCATGCACATAGACGTGCACGTTTACAAATGCACGCACACGCATACATATATACAATGACATGGAAATTCACGTCGCAATCACAGCTATCTTAGGTGTGTGTTTGTGTTTGTGTGTGTGTACTGCCGTTACATTCTCTGTATGTCTGCCTGTCCTTCACCTTTCAATACGACCATATATGCGATCGGCCTCGAACCAGGCGGGCGTGTATTGCCGAGGACCCCACGAAGGCCAGAGTTGCGTGTGAAGTCGTTCGAACAAGCGGCTCTCAAGAAAGCTGCAAGCGGCAACACCGGAAGGCCACGCGTTCAGCCCGTTCCCGGAAGGCACGTTTCGAAACCGGAAGCTGCACTCGGTTCGCACAAAGACACGCATGCAAGCACCAACGCATCCCTCGCAACGAGCACATTGGATCTGCCAGTGTACCTTTAGGCCGTGGTGGAGACACGCCGACCCATTTTGGCAGTGCAGGGCGGCGTTCCGTACCGCCGGGTGTTGTGAGCTTTGTCATCTCTCTCTGATAAGACGGCGGTTGCGTTGTGTATTCGAGGGGCTCAATGTGGGAATGTGTGTGTGTGTGTGTGTGTGTGTGTGCGTGTGTGTGCGTGTGCGTGTGAGCTCAACGGTGTGTTGCGGAGCAGCACTCCTCACTGGCTCTGTCAGGCACGAGAGAGAGAGAGAGAGAGAGAGAGAGAGAGAGAGAGAGAGAGAGAGAGAGACCAATACGTGGAAGAGATGCTGGGTAGAAGGAGTGGGGGGTTGAGGTGCGATGAGGATTGGCAGCAGGAACGAGCAGTACTCCTCTTGTTGTTGCGGATGGGAAGGCATGGCCATGTTGTGTGCGATAGCCTTTCTTCCTGGAGTTTTTGCGGGGAGTTTTGTCGGAGGGCTTATGGGGTGGGTGGGGGGGGGTCTAATTCCAAATAGATAGAGCCGGTGAAGCCGTCCGAGACTGCAGTGGTGATAGAGATACTCGACCTCGCTTGATTCTGTGACCCTTTTCAAGTTCTGTGGGCGTGACCGACGCCAGACCACCGGAGACCCCGGCAGCTATCATCTCCACGCCGTCCCTCCTCCACCGCCACCTGCTCCCAAAACACATTTGCCCCTGGAGAGAGGGGACAACAACAGAGTGTGCACGGCATAGTTTGCAGCATCACTGTCCTTGCGTCAATCTTGGGACGAAATGTTCTTTTTCATACCTTCGACTAATGCCGTGATGAGTGACTACCGACTCATTCATAGCGGTAATATATAAGCCGTGAAGTGCATGAATGTGCTCATAAAGCAGGCGTCCTCTTGTGTGTGTGTGTGCGTTCTAATTACAGAATGAAAGCCTGCAGCATTCCCACGCGCCACGCATACGGAATGGGTAGTGTGTGTGTGTGTGTGTGTGTGTGTGTGTGTGTGTGTGTGTGTGTGTGTGTGTGTGTGTCTATGTGTGTGTGTGTGTGTGTGTGTGTGTCTGTGTGTTGTCCTCACCTTCACCTTGTCTTCCTCCATCAGCATTACTCTGCCAAGACTCTATCGGCTAATTATGCAGAATGAGTCTTAAGATGATCATCAGTCACTCTAGTTACAGTCTGGAGCCGCTCTACTGTAGCATTCATTAGAGCCAAATGCCAGGATCACAGTATTAAGATCAGCCATTACTCAGCACAGGTGCTGGAAATATCCACTAACGATTTAAAAATGATTTTCACATTCCCTGCATGCTTTCACCTCTTGTCAACGGCTATCAATGGGTTTCTTTTTTCTCTTGCTTTCTCCCTTTCCTGCTCATCCATCTCCCTCTCTGTCTTTCTATCTCGCTCTCCGTCCCTTCCCAGCCCATCTATCTCCCTCTATCTCTCTCCCTCCCTCTCTCTCTCTCTCTCTCTCTCTCTCTCTCTCTCTCTCTCTCTCTCTCTCTCCTCTCTCTCTCTCTCTCTCTCTCTCTCTCTCTCTCTCTCTCTCTCTCTCTCTCCCTCCCTCCCTCCCTCCCTCCCTCTCTCTCTCTCTCTCTCTCTCTCTCTCTCTCTCTCTCTCTCTCTCTCCTCCCTCTCTCTAGCTCTCTCTCCCTCTATCTCTCTCCCTCTATCTCTCTCTCTCTCTCTCTCTCTCTCTCTCTCTCTCTCTCTCTCTCTCTCTCTCTCTCTCTCTCTCCCTCCCTCCCTCCCTCCCTCTCTCTCTCTCTCTCTCTCTCTCTCTCTCCCTCTCTCTCTCCCTCCCTCCCTCTCTCTCTCTCTCTCTCTCTCTCTCTCTCCCTCCCTCTCTCTCTCTCTCTCTCTCTCTCTCTCTCTCTCTCTCTCTCTCTCTCTCTCTCTCTCTCTCTCTCTCTCTCTCTCTCTCTCTCTCTCTCTCTCTCTCTCTCTCTCCCTCCCTCTCTCTCCCTCTCCCCCTCCCTCTCCCCCTCTCTCTCCCCCTCTCTCTCTCTCTCTCTCTCTCTCTCTCTCTCTCTCTCTCTCTCTCTCTCTCTCTCTCTCTCTCTCTCTCCCTCTCTCTAGCTCTCTCTCCCTCTCTCTAGCTCTCTCTCCCTCTCTCTCTCTCCCTCTCCCTCTCTCTCCCTCTCCCCCTCCCTCTCCCCCTCCCTCTCCCCCTCTCTCTCTCTCTCTCTCTCTCTCTCTCTCTCCCTCTCCCTCTCCCTCTCTCTCTCTACCTCTCATACGTTCCATCGACCTCATTCAATGTTCCTGTTCCACTGTCACCTGGCCTCATGCAAATGACATGAGGAGCTGTCGACCCTGAAAGTGAGCGACACACGTGTACAAACACACACACACACACACACACACACACACACACACACACACACACACACACACACACACACACACACCGTCATGGGAGCAGGAACGTGACGGGGCCTCTGTGTGTGAGCGTCCCTCTGTGATGGCGGATAAACAAGCTCCTCAGTGCAGCGTGTTTGGCCTCTCGCTTCCTAACCGCAGCTCGTTTAGTCTCTTTGCGAATATTAATCGCTGAATCACGCTCCTCTTCCTCGCCGCCTTCCTCTGCCTCCGCCCGCGCCCAGCCCAGCGGTGTTGTAAGCCGTGGGGGCCCCGGGGAGGCCCTTGAATAACATCTAAATATTTGAAGAGGTGGATGTGATGCTACGTCTCCCTGTCATGCAGGGAGTGGGAAGGACGCACGGAGGTGGGTGGTGCGGTTTGGTTTGGGTGGTGGGTGGGGGGGGGGGGGGGGGGGGGGGGCTGTTGGGATTACGCAGAGACGAGGTTTAGGATCTGGAGGGGTGAGGGGGGGCTGGGGGGGGTGGATGGGTGGGGGGGGGGGGGGGGGGACATTACTGGGTTTTGATCTCAGTCTTATTCCTCCCTCTTGGCTCTCACTCTGTCTCGACTTCCCTCGCTGCCTTTCAACCACGCTGCCGCGCTTTATTATTTATTTACAGGGAGTGACGCATATTATTCCCTTTTTTTTTTTAGGGGTTTTCTTTTTCCGCTAGACAGACAGCCCGTATATTATCACACCTGCTTTATGTGTTGGTTTTTCAGGTAGAATTAAAGACAGTTGAGATATCATCACGACAAGACAGCCAACTTTTATCTTTTGTTTTGATGTAAAGATGCAAGATGCGATGTTGACAACGGGTGTTTAAAATGGGTACTGCAGTCCAAATTCACAATACTGGACAGAGTATTCTCCAACCTGGCAACTAGCTCATGTTGGTTGCCAGGTTGCGGACACTGAACGAACATGAGCGCAAGACGAGCCAAGCACAACATTGTATTTTTGAGACAAACACAATTATTCCAAATCGACAATGAGAAGCAACGACACGTCCTAAACTGTGAGTTGATCTGCTAATTTATACGTTTGCAATCTAGGTATTGTGTTTGATAATGATAAGCTGATCTGTCTTCAAATCCTCCCTGGCGCTAAGCTGTCTCCATTTTTCCAACTCATGATTTACCCGTGTTTTAGCCCGGCTCTGGTCATTTGGCGGTTTCTGAAAGAGGAGGCGCTTTGTAGGTCGGGTAAATCGAGGTCAATCTGGGTTGATCCACTTTGTTTGCTTGCTTATATGGCTGCAGCCCACTCTGTTTGTGTGCCAATTTGTTTAATATCTGGCAACCCGCGTTAATTCTGAGGATTGAGATTCAGAACACACTGGCCAACCAAACCCCCCCCACCCCCACACACACACACACACACACACACACACACACACACACACACACACACACACACTTCCCCTCACCCACCCTCTCAAATGATGCAGGAGAGCCTGTAAGGTACCAGCAGGTACTTCCAAAATGATGTGATCGACTCCCACTGTAGGTATAAAGGGCTCATTCTAAGGTAACAAAAACTATTCTCATTTTCATGTGATGACACACTAATTAAAACATACTTAAGAACACCATGTTGAATGTCTGCCAATTCTGTTCCACTAGGTGCCGCTTAAATCCGCACACCGCGCCTTTTCAAGACCACTAACGTGCGACTTGGAGCTTGGGTTTAACATGCAACACGCATGCTCGTACCTCAGACCCACACAGTCCTCCCCAACCTCCAACCCCAGTCTGCTCTCATGGGACAGTCAGCCAGGACTAGCGCTCCTGGAGGGCAAACACTGGCTGTTGTAAACACATTCTGTCTGGGCGTGCTGCCAGCGGCGGGCTGGCAGGAGAAGCAGCTGTGTTAGATTCACACAAGACCTGAATGAGCTTTTCCACAAGCTCTCTCTCTGCACCAGTACTAAGCCCCCACCATCGCCACCCCCATCGTTTCTCCCCTATTTGTCTTTCAACCACAGCTTTGGGTCTCTCAGAACTACCTGTCTCATTCTCTGTAGATAACAACCACCTTTCACCTTGAGAACGGAACAGAAGTTAGAGCTAGGGTTGAGAAGGGGTTTGGGGGGTCAATTTACCAGGTTGAAGGGAGAGAGCAGCGTAGCACAACAAGGAGGACAAGGAGAGCAGAATGTGCTGTTCATATGCAGAACGTATTAATATACGTATTTGGTAGCCAGTGTCGAGGAATAGTACTGTGCTGCTCTCACATCCTGAGTAGTCTACTTCCTACAAAATGTAACATATGGGAAGCATATTCAAAAACGATGTACCGTAGACCAGTTTATATGTACTTTAAGATCCACCTGCGCACAGGCTTCTGTGTGCGTGTGCACGTGCGCGTGTGTTTCACTAACGTTCGAAAAAACGGCTGTCAAACCTCGCAGTGCTTTCCTCGCCCTTCCCTTATCTGACCTCAACCTCTTTTAAACACGTCTCTCTGGTCCACAAACTCCTCATGCATACTCTCCGGCGCTCTCTTCCCTCTGCTCTCCTTGCGGTCCACCTCTTGACTCCTTCCTCCACGTCTCCTCCGACCGGCACGCCTCCCCTCCTCCTCTCAGCCTCTACCTGACCCGTGTACAAATCAGGGCCGCACGCAGGCTCAGTGTACTGGTGTCACTTTACATTTGTCTGAGGCCCCCCCCCCCTCCCCGATACCTCTCTACCGTAGGGGTGGACGGAAGAATGACGGGCCCCGGGGCGAAGGCGATGGAGAGATGTGCAGGAATTAGTGTTCGCCTCTTTGACGGATAAACTATGAACCCCGATGTGAACCGCCACTTCACTTACAGTAGGCCGGCGTGAACACAAACCCGCATGAATGGATCATCTGTAACCCATCTAGGAAAAGTACCACAAAAAGCTCCGGGATGTTAGAATAGGCAAGACACGTTCACACACACACACACACACACACACACACACACACACACATACACACACACACACATACACATACACATACACACACACACACACACACGCAGGCACGCACACACACACAGACACACACGCCAGATACACACTCTGTGAAATGTAGGACACGAGACACCGCGTGTAAAACCCGCCAGGCTCAGTACGGCTCGGAGTCCCGTTGATAACCCCTCGGGGAGATAAGAGTGATGGGGGTTGGGGGGGTTGAAGGGGGGGGGGGTTGGGGGGAGTGCGCTCCGGTTGCGGCGGGGAGGGCAGGGGAAGAGGGGTGTGCGAGTGCAGGCGGCGTCGGAGGACTGGCAGAACTGTGACAGGGTTTAATTACAAGTTCGAGCCGCGCTCTCTGGAAGACATTTCCAGGGATTGTTGTCATTTCATTAGATTAAAGGGGGCTCGTGTCTCGGTCTCTAAGCTGGCACGCTGCTGGCGGACTACTGCTGTGGATTAGGGCTCTGAGTTCACAACGAGTCAGAGAGAGAGAGAGCGGGGGAGAGAGAGGAGAGAGAGGGGGAGAGAGAGGGGGAGAGAGAGATGGGGCAGAGAGAGAGAGAGGAGAGGGAGGGAGAGAGAGATGGGGGAGAGAGTGAGAGAAGATGCGATGGTTAGAGAGAAAGGGAGGGAGGAGAAGGGGGAGAGGGACAGGGGGCAAAGAATGGAGAGGGGAAGAGAGGGCAGAGGTGGAGAGAGGAGAGCTGGAGAGAGGGAGGGAGAGAGAGGAGAGGTGGAGAGAGGGAGGGAGAGAGGGGAGAGGTCGAGAGAGGAGAGGTGGAGAGAGGGGAGGGTAGCTGTTTCACAGAGGAGCGGTGAAAGCTGATTACTTTGGGAGGAAGGGCTGGAAATGGTCGGAACGAGGAAAATGAATCTTTTAAAGGAAATGTGTCATTTTAATTGAGTTTTAATTTAAAATCACTGTGGAAAAACACAACACACACAATTACTCCTCTGTTGTGCCAAAAGCGCTTTTTTTTTTTTTAAGGGAACATCTGCCGGTTTTGTGCAACAGCAAAAAAAAGTGTTATTCATTGATGGTTCTTAGTTGAGTGAGTCTCTCTGAGAGACTCTCTCTCTGTCTCTGTCTCTGTCTCTGTCTCTGTCTCTGTCTCTGTCTCTGTCTCTGTCTCTCTCTCTCTCTCTCTCTCTCTCTCTCTCTCTCTCTCTCATGGGGCTTTATTAGCATGGAAAACGTACATCCCCCCTGCCAAAGGGTGACATTGTGAAATGTCTATAACAATGTGAAAAGCCATTCGTCTCTCTTCTCATCTCTCTCCCTCTTCTCTCTCTGCCTCGTTCCCCCCGCAGACACGGAGGGCTGCGAGCACACCTGGCGCAAGTTCCACGGCCACTGCTACCGATACTTCAGCCGCAGGCACACCTGGGAGGACGGGGAGAAGGACTGCCGCGAGCACAGCGGGCACCTGGCCAGCATGCACAGCCTGGCCGAGCAGCGCTTCATCAGCGGTAGGAGCACGCCGTCGGGGGGGCGACGGCTGGACGGCCGGCGGCTGCTTGTAGCGCTGCGGCTCGCCGGCGGGGGGGGGAACGCTGATTGTCCTGGAAACTCGTGCAAAGTCCAACCAATTATGGACGATATTTGTATCAAAAAACATTATTTTACAATTTATTAAAGACGATTTGAGTCTGGGTGATCTATCTTGGCTTTACCGTCGCATTCGTTACCGATAGTAAATGGGCTGTATTTGTGTGGTGCTTTTTCTAACCAGTGGCCACTCCACTTAGGATGAGGTGTCTCACTCAGGGACACCTCGACACTCAGCTAGGAGGAGCCTGGGATCGAACTAGCAACCTTCCGGTTGTGAGCCATGTGTCAGGAGGACTTCCTTGTACGCGAATGCAAACATTGGCTGTTTAGCAATTTGGTCTTTTGGAATCATCGGTCAGTACCGAGTTTATGGATGACATAACAGGGAGGACCCCACAAAATGTCTGATCACAAAGGATTGGATTAGGGGCATTATAAATGCTGAATTAGCGCAACAAAACGATTTGACCAAATTATAATCTTAACGGCAGTTTCAGTTGACGGCAGGAGAGACGATTAAAATGGAACGCTGTTGTTCTTCTAGAGACGATTTAACAATAAGGATAACGCTGAAACTATTATTCCTCTGGTTTATTATTCTTGCGGGTATTGTTCAACACTTAATTTCCCAACAGGATGATTGAGCACTGATGGCCAGCGATGGTGTCAGAGTGTGTCGTTTCTGTGCTCGACGGATATATATTGGAGCCATTACAAATGTCCAGCCTTTTGCTCCTCGCATTTCTTATTTTCCCCCCTGACTGCATGCCAACAGGTCCCTAAATGTCTTCTGTCACCTCGTCCATACACAGACACATTTACCAAAAACGGGTGTTTAATTGCCTCGAAAAATGGACATCCCCACCCCGGCAATAAGAGGACTCGAGCCATTAGGGAGATTAATGATCCTGCTAATGATGTTAATTAGATAAACCATGATTGAAATTCTATTTCGCACGCACAAGTGTCCGCGCGCACACAAATACACCCGCGCTAACAAACTTCTCGCACAAGCGCACATGTGAAGGCGTGCATGGACAGAGCCGATGTTAATCAGACTAAACATTATTGAAATTCCATTAAACACTTGCAGGCTCTCCTCTCTTTTACTCTTTCTCACGCTCCGCTCTTTCTCTCTTTCTTGCTCTTTCTCTCGCTCGCACACATCCACACCCACACCCACACACACCAACACACCACACACACACTCACATATGCACACGCACGCACGCACACACACACACACACACACACGCACACACGCACACGAACACACGCACACGCACGCACACACACACCCCCAGACCCAAAAATCTCATCACCATGGCATCAGATATGGCCCTGCTTGGCCAACTTTTGCTCTCTCCGATTTCGTTCAGGAATCGATTGAATCTCATAAAGATGCCGGCCACAGATTCCGCCCTTTTAGCATCCATGAATTAATTTTGGGATGCCCTGGTGGGGTGGGGTGGGGTGGGGTGGGGTGGGGGGGGGGGGGGGGGGGGGGGTGGGGGGGTCGCTGGTCCCTGGTCCCTGGTCCCTGGTCCCTGGTCCCTGACATCATGTGGACATGCTGTGTATGATGGAGTTGACAGACCGAGTGGCGTTTTGTCTGCACTCTTGTACTCATCTCATGCGTTCCCGTACAGGACTGAGCCACGATAACACGTGGATCGGGCTCAACGACCGGACGGTGGAGGACGACTTTCAGTGGACGGACAAGATGGATCTGGTGGGAGACACTTTGAAGCTGAAGCTGTAGTGGATTCATAAACTTCTCTTCCCAACCTTGGCTTAATGAGGAAGACATTTAAAAAAAAAGAGTATGATAGAAATCCAGGATGCCCTGTCTACTTGAAGGAAGAAGACATTTGAGAAATGTTTGATATTCTTACAATGGAGAGGATTCTCAGCATACTCATGTTTACCTGGGGAATCAATAAAACTTATAATAGGTATAATATCCTTCAGCTGTCTGTCATCGGGCAACCAACAAATGTTGCAGTACGAAAATTGTAATGAGCAACAACAATAGCGCATGTGTCTTATTAAAGGGATTCACCAAACATCACTTCACAAATCAAAAAGTGTCTCAATGTGCTTTGCGTCTTTGTCCTCGTGTCTTTGTGTGCGTGACGTTTGCAGCAATACGAGAACTGGCGCAGCAACCAGCCAGACAACTTTTTCGCCGGAGGAGAAGACTGCGTGGTGATGATCGCTCACGAGGGCGGCAAGTGGAACGACGTGCCATGCAACTACAACCTGCCCTACGTCTGCAAGAAAGGAACAGGTGAGAGGAGGTAGTCAGGTCGAAGTCTGGGTTTTAAAGCTGCATTCCTTTCAGCAAGACAGGTGATTGGATGCATGAGTGAAGCCTGGCTGTCGGTTAATCCCACAAGGAACTTTTCTTTTCTTCATTGAATGGGGATCACACGTTATGGAGCTGCCACCACTATGAGATGTAAAGTGTAGGGTTCAGCTGATAAAACATGATAAAATCTTAATTATGTGATATGAATATCATGGATTAAATAATTATTTTCATTGGCAAAGGAGCGAAATGACAGGACTGTGAGATGGATAAGGGCATGATGGAAGTGATTGGATTAGATCGACCTGTGTAAAATCTCTGATAACAGTAGTTTCTCCGCCAAAGTAAAAGTCAAACTTTGCTTATGCATTACAATTGCACATGGACAAACACAAAAGGAAAAGAGTGGTGCGGCTAATTTCCACCTTTTTAATTAGTATTTACCAAAACTAATTAAATGGATTCCGATGCAACTGAACCTTAAGTCGGCGATAAGCCACCGTTTGCTTGTTTGTTTGTTGTGGTGACAGCAGCTGTCAAACGCCCCCCTCCTGCTGTGTCATCTCAACCTTCCCTGGCTGCGCGGAGCCAGAGTTATTACCGGTTCCTGAGGCACCTCAGAGGGCCTCTCACAGCTCATTCTATCGCTGGTGACCGCTCAGAGCTCCATGCCAGCCAGTCATACTAATGGGCGGACATTAGCAGTCTTGGCGAGGACACTGGGCCCAGGTGTGTAAATGGGGAGGGTCACAGGAACAACCACCCCCCCCCCCCCCCCCCCCCCCCCAATCCCTACCACCCCCCAGCTGAGTGCTGCGTTGGGGCTAGTTGGAGTTCATCCTAATAGCTAATTGCTTCTTGTTCTGCGTATGCCGTGATGGATTTAACGGCCTTGAGTTGAATGGCAGACAAAGTTAAACAGAGCACGGTTTGTTGACGCCGCACCACTCGAGGAATGATTAATCTCCTCTTAATTCATGGGCTCATAAAAACATTAGTCGTTGATAGCCAGTAACGATCAATCAGTCGGCGCAGAAAACTTCTCCGGACGGGTGTAATAATTTATACCAAAGTCTGTGCGCTCGGCGTTTGGAGTGTTGCCAGTTGCAAATCCACATCTGTTTCCCTGCGTCACGAAGGGAACGGGTACGTCCCTCGTAAGCGGGGAATGGGGACACACATGCTGCCGCAGGTTGTGGCGTTTGACACCACCTGTGGCCTTAATCAGTCGCTTGTAGCGTCTCGCGTCTTTTCGTCTCCTTCCACTCCCCTGACAATCTCCGTTTTATTAGCTCTGAATAAACCCAGGTTAAGCCTTCTCCTATCAGCGGAGACGGTTCTGCGGGGCGCCCGGCCTGATTACTTTTTGCCCGAGCACTCGTCTCGCGCTCGGTGTGTCTGCTCATCAATAGCCCCCTGGGCCTGATTGGTTGAAATCGACAGTGCGGCAGCCTATCAGACGCTTGAATTAGCGCACAGCGGTCGCCGGGTTGGGCCTGATGACAGAGCAGCAGGTCCCAGAGTGACTCTGGCATATGTTTTGCATATGCAGGGCAAAAATAGATGAACGTGTGAGATGTTAACACTTTTTTTGTGTGAAAAAGGCTCTAATTTTAAAAAGAAACCCAACAGCCTGATGTGTTGTTGTTGCGGTAGTTCTCTAGGAGTTTAAGATTGCGTTTCAAGATTCACTCCTACAATAAGAACTGCATTGACTCCTTCCCATGAGTAGAGCAGCATGGTAATAAGGAAATGGAAGCCCCCATACAGCTGCAGAAATAAAGACCCCGATAGGAGTGGCGACGGGGTGGCGTTGGTTTGTAGCCAACGCCACCCCGTGTGGTATCTGCAGTGACTGAACAGAGGTGAGCCTTTCCATTATCAGGCCACTGATTGGAGCCGCTCGGCTGATTGTCTGCCAATGCAGTGGCTGCTGAGCAATGAGCGCTGCATGATTTAGTCATGGGTGGACCCCGATGCGAATATCACTTTGCCACGGGTGCCTGCTGTGGTGAGCGAGCAAGAGGTGACGCTGAAGTCTTCGCTTCAGTCCTGAATGTTTATTCAGGGGCAGTGGATGTACCGAACGCCAAGTTTTAAACCATCTTCGTTACACCTGCAATTGGCAGGGGTTTTGTACTATGAAGAGAGCTTTGAAGATTTCTCGTTTCTCGTTAGTTTGAGCACTTTGACAACACACCGACCGTTGCGTTTTCACACCTAAGCTCATTCAAAGAGCCTACGCCTGGCTTTCTATTTTTCAGATGATCAATTGAAGTGGCCTGGATGGTGAGTCCGCATGGGATTAGCTAAGCCTCAAGTGCGAGGATAAGTGTACAGAAATCAGTTCCGCTCCCGCTTGCACTCTACGATGCGCAGCGAGCGGCCTTAACAAAGGAGAAAGAACCTGCTCTCTACCGCCCCCTGGTGGTCGTTTTATCTCAGCAGGTCAGGCAACCTACTTGGCCCCATATGACCCACTATTTAACAATCTTCAACTTGCTGCTTAGTCACCATGACTACAAAATCCGGCCAGCCGGCATGGATTAGAAAGTTCTATAATAATTGACGCAGCAAAAACCCTCGCTCATCAAGTGCCAGTGTAAATATTGACATCAGCATTTTTTGCAGCTGTGTTTGAAACCGCCGTGTATATTAGTGTCTTGCCCACAAATGCAACCCCCCTACACAAAGACGCACATAAACACTCAACGCACACACAAATCCACACAAACAAACACTCGAACACACACCCACACACTCATACCATACAAAGTAATTAGGCTACATATTGAACTCATAACAACCTCAACAGGAAGACATGGCATGTGCATATAAACCTTCAAGGGGGTGATTTACTCACGCATGTACTTAATTAAACTTTCCATGCAAGGTCATAGGCAAACACCGGTACGAGGGCACAACCAGCCTGCCGAGAGTTTAATGCTGTCTCTTGACTCATTAATAATCGGGAGTATGCCAATGAGTGGTTCACAATGTGCAGTACGAAACTAGTGAGGATGTGAAAGGGACTGCAGAGTATTGTAAAGAGCTATAGGGATTAATCAAATTAACGGTGTACTTCAGAGTAAGATGCACTTTCACAGTTGCCAGCGTTGCCCTTTCTGCCGTAGCCGACATGGGGGAGTCCTCTGGCCTTTACACAAACGTCTCCCTGACGGAGGAAGCGTTTGGTTTGTGTAACTCCTGCTGCGACCTTTGCCTTTTAAACCCCATTCGATACGTCTTCCCTCCCCAGGCTGCCCCTGTGTGGAGGTTCTTTGACAAGCTCCGGCGTGATTGTGATCGCTCGCGGCAACACCTTTTATGAGCCAACTCAACGCATATGAGCCAACTCATATGCGTTGGCTATGAGTTAACGTCTCGAGGGAAAGTAGGCGGAGCATTTAAAGTGCAATCGCGTGTATGCGACGCGCCGCTTTAACGCGTGTAACGCGTCTACGCGCCTACACCAATGGTTCCCTATGCAAAAAGCCGATCTTCAACGCCAACGCGCGTGCAGTGTGGCCGTACCTTTATACCCACGATCGTTAAGGGTATCGCATTAAACATTTGCATCCACCCGTGAAATCATTGCATCCCTTAAATATTAGCAAGCCTTAAATCGATTGTATGGGGAAATATATACATGCATAAGGCGCTAATTGAGAAAACTAAATGTTTTCTCAAAAGTTGTCTTTATCCCGGTAATTCTCCACAGTCCGTTAGTTGTTAAATGTTGCGTGGGTGCTTTAATTTAGGTTAATGCAAGTGTTTTATTTTTCTTATTAAAAAGTTAGTAAGTGATTCAGGGACAAGGAGAAAGAGAAGAGTGAGTGAGGGAGTGAGGGAATCAAGTTTATATGTTATTTTTTTCATTCCAGCTTTACAGTTGACTCGACCTGATAGAATAATAGTAAAAAAAGATTGATCAAAAATCCTCTACCTTAAATCTCTATCCTTCTCTTGAATTGCAATTTGTTTTGTTTTTTTGTGTTGGGTATTTTTGTGCTAGCTTAAAAATCCCCCCCGGTAAACAATGGATGGTCAGCTTGAGTAGCAACACTGCCCTCTATGGAGACAGCCGGTAACTTCACCATTACCCAGACCCGTCATGTCTAGCACCCCTGATGTGGGGGATAGGAAATCTGTTATTTTGTGTTAGCGCTTCCCCGAGGCTTGCCAGCATTTCTAACTCCGACTGGGGTGTCAGCCGGCATTTCATCTTTGTTTGTTGAAGACATTTCTTCAGGGCCTGCTGTTTTGACTCGCATCGCAGGGTTAACTGACTTTCCTCAACCGACATCTGCCCACCAGCAGAAACACATTGGGATGGAAATGTGTACACAGCCTGTATACAGGGCTCACAGCTTCCATGCCATCTAGACAGCAATTACTACTTATTATACACACGTTTTCTAATACTAGAGATGAAAATATGCAGCTACAATTATGAAGTGAATGGTTCTCGAAAATAAATCTCAGCTTTTTTTTTACATATTTCTCTTTGACTATCTTGCTAATTATCTCTCTCTCTCTCTCTCCCTTTCCCTCTCCCTCTCCCTGTGTCTTGGTCTCTCTCTCTCTCTCTCTCTCTCTCTCTCTCTCTCTCCCTCTCTCTCTCTCTCCCTCCCTCTCTCTCTCTCTCTCTCTCTCTCTCCCTCCCTCTCTCTCTCTCTCTCTCTCTCTCTCTCTCTCTCTCTCTCTCTCTCTCTCTCTCTCTCTCTCTCTCTCTCTCTCTCTCTCTCTCTCTCTCTCTCTCTCTCTCTCTCCAGTGCTCTGTGGGGCTCCGCCCACCGTGGACAGCGCCTTCCTGGTTGGACGGAAGCGCTCCCACTACGACATCCACTCGGTGGTGCGCTACCAGTGTGCCGACGGCTTCCTGCAGCGGCACGTGCCCACCGCCAAGTGCCGCGCCAACGGCAAGTGGGACCGCCCCAAGATCATCTGCACAAAGTGTGAGTGACACGAGGAGGGGGTCTCTCGGGGGGGGGGCATTGGTTCGGGGGGGGGGGGGGGGTCCAGGTTCTGTGTCTCTATTCATTGTCTCTATTCATATTCATTGACCAAGAACATCAGAAATTATATTTAGTCATTTTTCAGACTTACTTATTGCTTGCTCGGGTGTGCTACACTATACTATCTATACTATACTGATATATACTATACTACACTATACTATATAATAACATACCATACTATACTCTACTATACTGGACTATATTACTCTGGGCACAATTGAAAAAGAGATGTCGTTGGGTTTCGCTGATTAATATAGGTCAGATAAAATCTAAACAACAGCTACAGGGAGACAGTGTTTAAACAAGGGAGTTCCAGCAAGAGGCGTTTCAGCAGAGAGTCAAACACCCTACGAACATGATCCTGCAGAAGGAATTCTATTGACCCTAGGATGTAAATAAAGTGTAACCAATCATCATAGATCAAATGTTCTGCCTGATCACATAAAGGGTAATCTTTCCCCTGTGGGTGGACATGTGGCCTGAAGTGGCTGCTTCCCTCATTGCACACTTTATTTTAAAACAGCACGGGAAACAAATTGTCAATCATCGGTTATTCTTATCTTTTTAATTTTCACTTATATTTTTAGTCCTTTTTTCATGTCTTATATCTTATATTTTTAGTCCCTTTTTAGTGTTTTAAATCTCGGGGGGGGGGGGGGGGGGGGGGGATTTCAAACACATAAGATATCTTGTGAAAACTATAGTAGCTGCAGTTGGTGACAGGATACACAGCCTTTGAGGTTCATCGTCTCTTTTTATATATATACTCCTTCTTCATCAAGTATATCCTGTGGCAGCGAAAAGCTTTCTGAAGCCTCTTACATTAGCATTATAAATAACATCAAAGTGTGATTTCAGCCATCTTGGTAGCACGTGTCTTTTTATAATCAAACCCCCAGAATAGAAGCGAGAGTGACCATGTGAGCAGCATAGTCCAGCAATAAGCGTCCACTCAAACTCAGAGCGTTGCTGTGAGTTCGAGTGAGTCTATTTCTCTCTCTCTCTCTCTCTCTCTCTCTCTCTCTCTCTCTCTCTCTCTCTCTCTCTCTCTCTCTCTCTCTCTCTCTCTCTCTCTCTCTCTCTCTCTCTCTCTCTCTCTCTCGCCCGCCTTCTCTCTCTCGCCCTCTCTCTCTCTTCTCTCTCTCTCTCTCTCTCTCTCTCTCTCTCTCTCTCTCTCTCTCTCTCTCTCTCTTGCCCTCTTTCTCTCTTTCTCTCTCTCTCTCTCTCTCTCTCTCTCTCTCTCTCTCTCTCTCTCTCTCTCTCTCTCTCTCTCTCTCTCTCTTTCTCGCCCGCTCTCTCTCTCTCTCTCTCTCTCTCTCTCTCTCTCTCTCTCTCTCTCTCTCTCTCTCTCTCTCTCTCTCGCCCGCCTTCTCTCTCTCTCTCTCTCTCTCTCTCTCTCTCTCTCTCTCTCTCTCTCTCTCTCTCTCTCTCTCTCTCTCTCTCGCCCGCCTTCTCTCTCTCACCCTCTCTCTCTCTCTCTCTCTCTCTCTCTCTCTCTCTCTCTCTTGCCCTCTCTCTCTCTCTCTCTCTCTCTCACCCTCTCTCTCTGTCTCTCTCTCTCTCTCTCTCTCTCTCTCTCTCTCTCGCTCTCTCTCTCTCTCTCGCTCTCTCTCTCTCTCTCTCTCTCTCTCTCTCTCTCTCTCTCTCTCTCTCTCTCTCTCTCTCTCTCTTGCCCTCTCTCTCTCTCTCTCTCTCTCTCTCTCTCTCTCTCTCTCTCTCTCTCTCTCTCTCTCTCTCTCTTGCCCTCTCTCTCTCTCTCTCCCTCTCTCTCCCTCTCTCACCCTCTTTATCCTTATGTCTGAGGCTTCTCAGTCTACTCTGAGCAGACTGAGATTCCCCAGAGTCCCAGGGGGAGATCACAGGAGATTGTGTTGACTGGAGAGGCTGTGCAGCCCACCCAGTGCCTCCTTTATGCTCTCATCTCCCCCTTCAGAGTCTCTCCCACTCTCTGTCTCTCTCTGTCTCTCTCAATCAATCATATTATTTTTAAAGGGTTTAATTCGCATGGGAAACATGCAGTATATTTACATTTTCAACGCTCATTAAAGGTCCCTTTTTCTTTTTCTCTCCCTTCTTTTCTCGCTCTTCCCAGTTATAATCCAATGTTATTTAGCATAATGATGCGGACCCCTATGGTGTTTCAAACTTGATCTCCATGATTGTATCGTTCCATTATAATGCCCGTAGTCATTGTAATGCCCGTATTTATTTTTATTCTTCTCTTAAAGACAAAGATACATGGCCTTTAAGTGCATCTCACTTTACTTATTTGCAAGTAAAATAGGTACTTAGTGCAAGACAAAATAGTATGAATGTGATTTAGTCACGCTTAATTAAAACTCTTGCGGGCCGTGCTGAATGTATGTTGTTATAACAGCAACTTGTGGAGAAAGGCCAGCTTAACACCCAACCAATCCTTTGATTTTTATTGAAATATAAGCCATTTGGTAGAAGCTTTCATCCAAAGCAGCAATAATGGGAGTGCATACATTCGTAACCTGGAGGGCCCTGATGGGAATTGAACCCGTGACCCTGGCAGTGTTATTGCCGTGGTGATTCAGGCAGGAAAATTATTTAACGGTGAGTCTTTTCGGCGCTCATTAACTTGCACAATATTTATCTTCCCACGTCTCTCCACATGTCTTTTTCTCTCTCCCTTTGTCTCTCTTCTCTCTCCTTCACTCTCTCCTCTCTCTCTCCATCCCTCTCTCCATCTCCCTGTCTCCTTCCCTCTCTCTCCATCTCCCTCTCTCTCCTTTCCCATTCTCTCATCTCTCTCCATCTTCCTCTCTCTCCTTCCGTCTCACTCCTCTCTCACCTTCACTCTCTCTTCTCTCCTTTCTTACCTCTCTCACCTCCCTCTGTCTCCTTCCCCCTCTCTCAATCTCCCTCTCCCTCCTCTCCCTCCTTCCCTCCCTCTCCTCCCCTCTCCATCCTCCCTCTCCTCCCCTCTCTCTCCTTCCCTCTCCCTCCTTCCCTCTCTCTCCCTCCTCCCTCTCCTCCCCTCTCCATCCCTCCCTCTCCTCCCCTCTACCTCCTCTCTCTCCTTCCCTCCCTCTCCCTCCTCTCTCTCCTCCCCTCTCCCTCCTCTCTCTCCTCCCCTCTCCCTCCTCTCTCTCCCTCCTCCCTCTCCTCCCCTCTCCATCCCTCCCTCTCCTCCCCTCTCCCTCCTCTCTCTCCTCCCCTCTCCCTCCTCTCTCTCCTCCCCTCTCCCTCCTCTCTCTCCTCCCCTCTCCCTCCTCTCTCTCCTTCCCTCCCTCTCCTCCCCTCTCCCTCCTCTCTCTCCTCCCCTCTCCCTCCTCTCTCTCCTCCCCTCCCTCTCCTCCCCTCTCCCTCCCCTCTCCTCCCCTCTCCCTCCTCTCGCTCCTCCCCTCTCCCTCCTCTCTCTCCTCCCCTCTCTCTCCATCTCCTTTCCTTGAGGTTATGACAGGTGAGGGCTGCCAACACGAAGCATTTCAGTTCATCCCCGAGGGACATTCTTAGGGCATCTGTTACATAAACTAAACTCACGTTTCTCCCTCTCTTTGTCCCCGTTGTCGCCCCCAGCCCGGCGGTCTCATCGTAACCGGCGCCATCACCACAACGGCCGGAGGGAACGCAGGAAGCACAAGAAGCACGGCCACAGGGAGGGGGGCCACCATGGGGGCCGGGACCATAACCTGGGCCAAGACCACGTCCACTTCTAAACCAAATAATAATAATAACCCCCCTCGCCGCCCCCTCTCTCTCTCTCTCTCTCTCTCTTCCTCTATCTCTCTCTCTCCCTGATCCACCTGTCTCCAACCCTCCCTTCCTTGCTCCTCCCTCCGCCCTCCCCCCGTTGCCCCCGGTGCCGACTCACCCTTACCCCCAAACAACTTAAAAAACTCTCTCCCCAAGCTCCAACCCGCCCCCCCCGCGCTCCTCGACCCTTGTTTTCTGCCCAGCTAGGCTGTGCCATGGTCTGCCCCCCCCCCCCCCCCCCCCCTCCTCCTCCCCCCCCCCTACCCCCCCATCCAGCCTTTGGGTCGTCCACTCTGAGGCCTACGCGAGGCCTCCCCCCCGGACTTCAAATGACCCCTTTGTAACCTTTAGGTTTTTACCCTTTCACCTTAACTCTCGCTTTGCTTTTTACACTTCTTGGGTTCCAGGGTTGGTCTGACTTTTCTCTGATTTCCTTTGCTGCTCGTGTGTTTTGTCGACAACCTGGGGCGTCGTTGTTTTTTTCCCACTGATCTATTTTTGAGATACCTTACCCGTTACACGCCTCCATTGTTCTGCACTTTTAAGACACCATCATTTCACAGTTCAACTGTACGTTTCCTTGATACTCTGTTGCCTGGTTGCAGAACAGAAAGGAATTAGACCGCAACTCGCCCAGCAAATAATGAGGCGAGCGCTTCTAAACTGTATGGAACGAGTGCATTTTCAATTAGAGACTCGTGTATTCGACTTATTTTAAGCTTTTAGCTTTAGCAAGGATTGGCCCGTTCAAATCCCATCCATGATCTATGCCGTCGTTCTGTCGCCCGCTTCGCCCATGAGGTAAACAAGGAGATCCCGTTGCATCACATCACATTTCACACATCGCATGACACCGCACCACGCATTCAGCGTCACCCACAGACCTCAGAGCCTCCGAGGGACAGACCCCAGCCAGCTGTGTCCCCACACCCAGCAATTGTCATCGTCAGGGTGCAGGAACCGCACGTTTGTTGCACTTGCTGTCACGTGGATGAATCTCCGCGTCTATTCTCGTCTGCCTGAGTGGCCTGTCTGTCTGGCGGCGCAGAGCGGTCGTTCTGAACGCGTCCTCTGATGAGCGCGTCGATGTGAAGTGGCGGCGAGGAAGGGTCCTCAATGGGCCGTATGGATCGGCTCTGATATATTCCGTCGCATTTCCCACCTGCCGTAGATCCATATCTCCTCGATTCAGTCGTTCCTCACTTGATAGTCACTTCGCCAATTAGAGAGCACGCGGGAGAGCCCACCGAGACTGACGGGAGGAGGGAGATAGCGAGGGGGAGACGGCGAGAGAGAGAGAGAGAGAGAGAGAGAGAGAGAGAGAGAGAGAGAGAGAGAGAGAGAGAGAGAGAGAGAGAGAGAGAGAGAGAGAGAGAGAGAGAGAGAGAGAGAGAGAGAGAGAGAGAGAGAGAGAGAGAGAGAGAGAGAGAGAGAGAGAGCGCAGGATACCGGTGAGGCAGCCCTGAGACATGAACAGGCCTGTGTGATGCGGTTCTTTGGAAACGAGACTGTGTCCATAATGAGTCCTCTAAACCTGCGCGGGGATGACATTGGGCTAGGAGGCGTGGGTGCGTGCGTGGGCCCCCCAGCGCTGCGCCCCCCGCGCTGAGCAGATGCCAGAGACTAGCAGGGACATCGCTTGGGCCGTGTCCCAAGACTGTGTGAATTGGCATGGGGACAAATTTGAAAAAGGCGGGAGGGGGGGGGGGGGGGGGGGGGGGGTTGGGGACAGAGCCAGGATTCCATCTGTCGGATGTGTTTGTGTGTTTGTGGGCATTTGTGTGTGTGTGTGTGTGTGTGTGTGTGTGTGTGTGTATGTCTGCACGTATGTTTTTGTGTGTGTGTGAGGGGATGCTGGTCACTGTGTATGCATCCACCTGGATGATCGTTTGACAGAGATTAAGAGAGTTTTTGGAACTGACTCAATCTCGCCCCCCTCCCCCCTTCTCACTCACAGTTGTTCACACCTGTGTTGGTTCCCTGTTGCGCACCCTGAACATGAAGATGGTCTGCTTGACCCCCATATCTACCCACATCTATGCCCCTCACTACACATCCTCCACCCCTGGTACTCCTGGGTTAAATGTCTCTCTCTCCCCCTACACATCAACCCCGTGGTACTAATGGATCTCTCTTTCGGCCAAAGCCAAACTGTTTTGTCGTCCCTTTTGGATGCAGAACCAAGAGATGTTAGACTGACTAGGTCAAGACCTTTCGTGCGGATCGATATCAGAAAAACATCACCGCTTGTAACAGTCGGTTTTAACGAATATACGTTATTTTATTTTATTTTATCTCTCTCTCTCTCTCTCTCTCTCTCTCTTTTTTAACAACCTTCTTCACGGCGGTCATCCCCTTGTGTGTCCCCGTGCGAGTCCTCACCGACTAATCAGTGGATAAAAGGATACGCTTAAAGAAGGGAAGGGACCGAAAGGGGAATGACACTGGCCCATCAGTTTAATGAATCCGACGTGATGAATAATGAATGCATGGTGTCATCCCTGGAACCTCGGAGCGGGTGCCTGCATGACAGGGCCAGGGTGTCATCCTGACGGACGGCCCAGGGAAGGCTTAATTTGACGGACAGGATGCCTTAAGACCTGTCACAGCTTTCAGATACGTCATATTTGATCGGATGTCATTCTGCCACGGGCTCTCTCTATCTCCCTCTCTCTCTCTCTCTCTCCTCCCATATGTGATGGGCGGGATAGATTCATCCTCAGGCTAAATCACAGCTAATTCACACAGACACAGGTATGTGTGTGTGTGTGTGTGTGTGTGTGAGTTTGTGTGTGTCCGGTCTGTGTGACAGTGCAACAACAAGGTCTGTTACCTATGCAGGAGTCAACATGGTAGCGATGGTGGTAACAGGCTCCCAAAGAGCATGAACCACATGAACCCGACCTTTGACCCCAACATGTACAGACACAAGCTGGACGAAGTAAGGATTGATTGGAAGGAATTGCTACAGATGCTTCAGCTGCAGATGCCCTGTGTGTGTGTGTGTGTGTGTGTGTGTGTGTGTGTGTGTGTGTGTGTGTGTGTGTGTGTGTGTGTGTGTGTGTGTGTGTGTGTGTGTGTGTGTGTGTGTGTGTGTGTGTGTGTGCACTGTGAAGGATTGTTTCCTTGTTCAGCACAGTGTGATGTATGGCAGTATGTAAGGTGTTTGCATTTCCCTTTGTCTCTATCTCTCCAGTCCACGGGACGTGCACACAATCACACAGGAACAATTTCACTGCTCAGTGCTTTGAAAGACACTGAGGGAATGACAAACCCGCTACCACTCGGTCATCCACAGTCAACACTGTTCTACACGTGCGCTCGCGATGTGGACAGTTCTATCTGGTCCGCTCCTCTCTCGCTCTCTTGCTCTCCATCTCCTTCTTTGTAGCTCTCTCTTGCCTCTCTCGCTCTCTCACTCTCTCTACCTCTCAAACTCTATCTCTGTCCCCCTCTCTCTCCCTCCCTCCCTCTTTCCTTCTCTCTCACCCTCTCTTGCTCTCTCTCTCTTCACCTTGCTCTCAATCCTTGACCTACCTTCCTCCCCCTGTCTCTCTCTGTCCCCCTCATGCTCTCCCTCTATCCCACCCTCCCCTTCCTCTCTCTCCCTCCCTCCCTCCCTCCCGTTCCTTTCTCTCCCTCCCTCCCCTTCCTCTCTCTCTCTCTCTCTCTCACCCTCCTTATCTTGCTCTCTCTCTCATTTATTCCTTTGCTCCCACATTCTCTCCTTTCCTCCCTTTTCATCTCTCTCTCTCCCTCCATATCTTACTCTCTCGATTTTATTATCTTGCTCCCTCTTCCCCTCTCTCTCTCTCTCTCTCTCTCGCTCTCGCTCTCGCTCTCTCTCTCGCTCTCTCTCTCTCTCTCTCTCTTTCTCTCTGCCTCCAGGCCATGGAGACTGCGAGAGATCAGGCAGATTAATTGTGAGTCTCCATCATCAAGATGAGCTAAACAGCGGTAGCCTCCAGCAGATGCGGTGATGGGCTCTGCACTAAACAGACCGTCATCCTGGCCACTCGCTGGCTGGCCTCTAGGCTGGCTAAAACCTTAACATCTTCACAAGTCCCACAAATCTGGCTTTAGTTTAGTAATTCAAAGTCTGATAGAAGATGAGCTCAGGTCCGGGTGACGTGGACGTTTTATTTTACTTTGCTTCGTATTTATCTCGACGACCGATCATCTTGCTGGAGGAGGGAAAATGTAGGCGTGTAACTGGATGTTAACAACGGACAACACCTTAGCCAACAGGACACTGTTATTAATAGTGTCTTTAAAGGTTTCAAATAAACATTGTGTAGACTGGCCACTGTAGAAAATAGGGGGGGAGAGGCATAAGCAGGTTTCTCCAACGTCGGGAGGGGAATGGTAAGAATTTTGAATCCGACTTTTGATAATATTATGCCCACTGTTTTGAGCAAGGGTAAGAGAGATAAAAGAGAGGCAAACAGGCCGATCGTTTTAATCATCCCCTAAGGAACTACATGAGGAATGAGAGGACGAAAGAGACAGAGAGAGGGAGAGAGCCACGATTGTGATTGTTTTGTGTTCCTTATTTAAGACGCAATGGCACACGCCGTGCCACTGTTGAGTCGACGGGTATGCGAGTATTTAGCTACTCACACACAACACGCATTTAGCTACTCACACACAACACGCCCATTGTTTTGTATCTTCAACGACACCTTTGGAAAAAAAAAAAAGTGGATCAATTCTAACATGAGTGTCATCAGCATATAACCTTCTGCCAATGACAAATTGATAAGAGTGTGGCTGGGCCGAGGCTGTTGGGTGCGACACCACCACACAGAGCACCTATTGATTTCATGATGGCATTGTCCGTCTTGAGCTCCCCTTAGGATTGTCTAGGACATCGATGATAGTATTGATAATCGACGAATGAACGCCCACCTTATAGGGTCACTTTGGTTTAGGATTTCGTGTTGTGGCCTGAACATGCCTCTAAACATGTTGTCATATTAGGATTGTATTGACTTATGAGACCTTCTGGTTTTACGTCATATAAAACACAGTAAACATTTCCAGGGACGACCTGGCCAAATGATGCTCATGCCTGTAGGAAGAGTGGATTTCAAGTTAAACTCAGCATATTAAAACAAATATATACATATGCGGACGGTAAATATCGCATGGAAACGGCAAATGGAACAATACTAATGTGAGAATCCTACACAGTACTCCTTAAAACAAATAACAAAAGAACCTCCTCTAACGCAGTTTCCCTCTGCCCATTTGCAATTATTTTCAGTTGGTTATCTAAGAACATGTTTGGTTCCTTGCGGATATACTTTTGGCATCACGCGAAACTATATACGATTGTTTGCTTTGTTTGTTTCACTGCACTATTTAAGATTTACTACATCTTAAATACATTTACACACTTTTACGAGATATATAATTTGGAGTGTTGAATTGTGTGTGGGTGTGTGTGTTCCAGTATCATTCATCTTAAACATGTAACCCTAGAGATCTTTGTAGAACATCACATTTCACTGAGATATTGGGTCGACATTGGATCCATACACAGAAGCGCCTCTGTAACCCTGGAATATGGGGACGGATCGCGGTACACCACAGACAATAGGACGATGATGAACGACATAATAAAGACCGAGAGCAGAACTTAGACCAACAAAAAGTGCTTCTCCTTTTTTCCCCGTTTACGTGATGTAAATACTACTCGTGTTTTTTTTTTGTTTTTTTATCCTTTTAAAACTTTGGGTGTACTAATTGCTTAGCCTTTACGGACCATATTAATACAGCCTCTGTAAATATACCTCCCACTCTCCCACCTCCCTCTCTCTCTCTGTATCTCTCGGTCTCTCCCTTCATCGCTCCGTACTCGCCTCTTCCCCTTTTTCTATCCGATGCTCAACACGACTCTCCCACACGGCTGTAGACAGGTTGAAACTGTTCGTTCACTTGGGCTGTGAACCTGGCCCGCTCAACCTCTTAACATGCCCTTTTCCGCTGTGTGAATCTGGTCCTGACGTTATTTACGTGTACTTCTTGATGTATGTTCTTATCAATTCCAGTCCTGTCATAGTATTTTATTCTTTATGATACAAATGATCATTAAAGAAAACCTTTGATTGGATCCTTCATCCGGCTGCATTGTAGTCGTTATTTCGTATCCCTGGTGATTCTTTTTTAGATGTTTTCGACATTATTAATTATATTTGAATAGTATGTTTTTATAGCCTATTTTTAATAGAAGGACATTTTAAACACAAACTTTTTCACCTTGGTGTTAATCATCTTTGTAATGTTCAGTAGACAGGAGAGCATAGAGTGATACCGTGTTTTATCTTTCTGTAAGTACATTTTTAGACAGTTTGGATTACTGTGCATGGCTCTGGAGGTGCAAACAGATGTTAGTGTGCTGGCCCTGAATCGTGATGTCTTACTCAGTGTTACACTGCATGGGAATATCTGCCCGCAACAGACGCTGGAGAACATGAAAGCTAATTCAGACTGCATTTCTTATATTGCCTCCCACGAAACAGGAATATATTGTGCGGTTTTAAGTAGTGCCTTAGTCCGCGGTTACAACAAGAACCCAACATATAACGGTGTTGTTGTCTGGATATTTACCGGATCTAGCCTTTAGTACTGTTCTACTACTTTAATGGCTTTCTTTCAAAAAAGACCTAGAGAAAACGATTCGATTGTATATTAGAACAATACTTAATCTATATTTCAATGACCATCCCTATATTACCACAGCCCTGCTAATTTCATTTATTTAATCTTCTACATGATCTACTCAATATAGGAAGCTGCTTCATTTATTCTTCCACGACTGAATCACCTACCAACAGTGAGTTAATTGGGGTATCGGAGACTTTCAAACCAGCCAAACAAACATTAAAAAGTTACGACATTTTTATCCTCACTGCAAAGATAACAAGAAGGTCTCCTTGTTTATAAGCTCTTAATGTGTTCCCCATAGTCAAACTGTTCATGGTGACAAACAATATTACATCTCCCAATGTATTATTATGATCAATGATGGGCCATCCGTATCCTTTATTCAGTCTTTGGCTTTGTGCCATTATCAGGCACTACAGCCAAGGCGTTCCTCCAACATGAAGGAAGGAGAACCTAGGGATGGAGGAAGGAGGAAGAGGAGGCGAGAAGAAGCTTTAGTGAGCCAGACAAGGCCGACAGCGGGAAGGAGAAGAAAACAAAGCTGGAAGCGGTCCCATGGAATATTTCCTGGCGGTGGTGGGGAAGGGTTTTGACGATCCAAGCCCTGTTGGTTGCACTTGCTAAAGCATCCGGAGATGTAGCACTCCTGCTATACGCCGGCTCAAAGGAAGGGAACAGCATGCTGTGACGGATAAAAACGGATTTCACCCTTCCCCGGAAAAAAAACAATTCTGAAAAATATCTGAAATGATGCATTCTCCCTGTGCGTTCGCTCCTTCTACTCTTGTCATACCAGCCATTGCTTTTGTGTAAGCAGCAGAGTGTGTTTGTCTCTGCTTCTCCCCGTTTCCCTCAGCTCTCCTTATGGTAACCTCGCATCATTATTTCACAGAGACTCAGCGGCTCCTCACAGGCGGTCTGAATATGCGGCGTTGGATGACAATCAATCATCCTGGGGTGGATCGTTCTTATTTTCTGTTTAGCATTCGCTCTCTTTCTCCTCTCTCTCTCTTCCTCCTCGCTCTTCTTCCTGTGTTTTGTGTTTCCAACGCCCGACACCCTTGAGATCTCCTGTACCCTAGGCTGGGTATTGGTGTGAAAGAGAAACTTTTTTCCCAGCCACTTGAAGACACAACACCAAGCAAGCAATCATCACCGGCATGATGCACCAGACCCTCTAGAGATGGTGCGTCATGGGAGGCCCAATCTGTGCATTATGGGATTGTTGGTTGCAGCTCACTGTTATATTGAGAGGACTTAAGAGAGTTGTAGTACTGTTGAATCTGTAATCAACGTACATATACAGTCTGCGAGGCCAATGCAAACGTTGTTTTGCCGCGTCGCGCATTAGAAATAGCACAGAATTTGCACAGAGTCTGGACCCACTCAATTGACTAACGTTAACTCACTTGAAGGCGGGTGTCTGTTGAAGTTTAAAACTATCAGATCTGCCCAGTGCCACTCTGGATCTGCCATAACAAATCGCCAATGTTTGGCCGGGAATCACGTTGTGCGCAGGGTGTAAACAGACCAAACGCCGTGCGTGAAGATTTCCGTCAACGAGAGGTGACTTTAACGTCATTGTTCTCAGCCATTCCCTCTGTTCGTTGATTGGATGCACAAAATTTGGACAGAGAAAACCCAGTAATATACCCAGACGTAGTACTGAAGGGAAATTAAAATTGAGCGGAAGTGCTTAGGCAGGCGGAGCCAGGCTACCTTAGAAACACTTCAAATCCAACAATGTCTTCCCATAGTGACAAATCATTTCCTTAAAAAAAACATCACTACCACATCCAATGCTCCTATGCTGCCAAAATGGAGGTGGCCACTGTGATGTGATGTTTTTGGGCCTTTTCAACTGCAACTTCTATGATGATCAACTTTGCGTTGAAATCTTTAAGAAAAATCTTCTTACTTATCTACATCATCCCCTTGATCACTGAACGCTTAAAATAAGGCCTGGTTCAAGCCCTGCATTACAGACATGAAAAGCCTCCGATAGCATATTACGATTCATTCGGCAAGCCAGGCCACTCAATCTAGAACTGTGAAATCATCCTGCGACGGATTCATAATGAGTGTGGCAAAGTTCAGAAAGATTATGAAGATTAGGGGAATCCAACAAGGTACTTAGCATAATCTCAGTTCTACTCTAACACACCAGAGTTGACTTATACTGCAACCTTGTCGCCTCTTTCCTGCCTGTATCTATGCCTGTTTCTATGCCTCATACATAAACATACTTATCACACACACACACGCACACACACACACACACGCACGCACGCACGCACGCGCACGCATACATGAATGTCTGCTAGGAGTTAGACACAAATCGAAATAAATGCATCTTAAACCGATGTATATTTCTTATCTTGCCTGCAGCCAAGCTGTTGAATAACATCACCCCAGTATCTGCTTGCATGGCCATTATAATGACTCTACTGCAGATGGCATGGCTTCACTCCCTAATAGCTCTATTTACAACTCTGTGTGTTTGTGTTAGTGGGGGTGTGTGTACGTAATGTGTCTGTGTGTGTGTGCACAAATGTAAAGTGTTTGTGTGTGTGTGTGTGTGTGTGTGTGTGTGTGTGTGTGTGTGTGTGTGTGTGTGTGTGTGTGTGTGTGTGTGTGTGTGTGTGTGTGTGTGTGTTTGCATGCGTGCACACGTGTGGGAGTGCGAGCGTGTTTTCTGTGCGTGCATATATGCGTGTAGGTGTGTACATACACACCTTCTTGGGCCGAACTCGACTCGGGCAGAGCCATCAGGAGGGGGCCCTGGGCGAGGTCTTCACACACCCTCTCCCTCCTGTCCTCCCAGCTGTGTGTACTCTGCGTCCAGGGATCTCTGGCGTCCCCGTGGCTGGCTGATGATGCAGAAAGGTGGCTTCATTAAGCAGCTTATACAACACCTCTCCGCCACCAGACAGCATGCCTGGGAAGAAGGCGAGGGTGTCAGCCAGCCGCCGATGGTCGTGGATGAGGCCTCATTTATTTTAAACCTCCTGCTGTTTCGTGCACATGAGGGACAGGGGGCCAGGCGAGGGTAGGAGTGCTGCAGGCGTAGTGCATGACACAAGAGATCAGAACGGCTCTGAATATTATTAATCATTAGAGATTCTCTGTTGAGGTTTTGGAAGGCAAATTGACTTCTAAATTCTGTTTGACCGGAAGCCTTCATTCCCATTTAGAATAAGAAACGCTCTGCAGCCAATTGCTGCCCATCTTTAACCATCGGCGTGTTGCCTTCTCCTGCGGTCTGAATTCTTTCTTTCTTTCTTTCTCTTTCTTTCTTTCTTTCTTTCTTTCTTTCTTTCTTTCTTTCTTTCTTT
Organism: Gadus morhua; assembly: GCF_902167405.1. NCBI lineage: Eukaryota > Metazoa > Chordata > Actinopteri > Gadiformes > Gadidae > Gadus > Gadus morhua. Next base: position 26,663,078 of record NC_044059.1, on the reverse strand, counting down.
CTTTCTCTTTCTATCTTTCTTTCTTTCTTTCCTCAAGCCTCCTTCCCCCTACCCATTCTCTTGTTTCTCTCTGTGATTGCCCATGTTGCTTTCAGACTCATGCCCTTCATGGTTTTTTGCTGTTTCTGCTGAGGCTGCCCCCCCCCCCGCGTGCGTACACGCACACACGCGCACACACGCACACGCACCTACACAAACTATCATGGCGAACACACCTTAGAATTGTTTCATTAACCTTCCACTCTTCTCTCGTGACCCGATCGAATCACCCAGACAGTTCAGTGAGTAAAAGCTGCTTGAACGCCTACCTTCTGATCTGTGAGCCGAGCTCCCCCGTAGAGCCGAGGACGAAGCGCGAGTGAAGGACGTCACGCCTCGCTGCGCTGCTGTTGCGTGTTTTTAACCTGGAGGCTGACGTATGTGACACGTTAAAGTCCGTATTTCAGGTCCGCGTTTGTCAGTCATTGCCCGGCACTGACAGTTAACAGTTTAAATTAACATTTTCAGTTAACACACTGCTGCCTTGAGCTCCAGGGGGAGATGTCCACGCCATTTAGCCAATTACTCATCTCCTCTAACCAACTGTTTCTAATGCATAATGTCTGGCCCCACCAGCCACTCTCTCCGTCTGAATTATACAAGGAGTTTCAGAGAACACTCAGGGAATCAGGGAGAGATCTTTTTAGGGGCCGGGGGTAATTTCTGAATATATTTCCCCTGGGTACATGTAGGGAATCGGATTGTAGGTATTAATTCCTAACAAAGTCTGGGTCTGATGCAAAACAGGAATTTTTCTTTTTTGTTCAATTAGTTATTTCACTGAGTTTATGGATTTTGTAAATGAAATAGCTACAATCACGGGATGATGGACACATTGAAGTATCGAGATTTTGATTCTTCAAGCATTCCCTAATCACTACCTGTTTCATCTGTGGACTAAACTAATGATGTCTAAAAGAATCATGCATTTCATTCCGGTACCCTGTTGCTATGGCGATGGTGTGGTAACTTCTGGTAAATTGGCCAGCGGCCAAAGTATTTTGTGCTCCATATAGCGAGTTCATCACTTAGCATTTCCTCTGCTAAACACTGAAACACATTTGGGCACTTAGTGTCGACAAAATATCGCACAACACAAAAAGATATTGTTTGATAAAATATATTTTTTTATTGACATGGCACATTGTTTCAGGGTTGTAATCAACAGTAAACACTCAGCGCAAGTTCTGCATTGAAAAGACAAATGAGATCTACTTTTGTTATCATTGTGAAGATAATGCGTAAGGTAATTTAGCAATTATTGCAGCTTGTATGATTTTGTTTATATTTTTGCTTGTGCAGCCCCAGAGATTCCCACTAAACAAGAGAACGTGCATGCTTTATAGCCTCATCCAGAGGGATTATTTTAAAATGTGCATATTAACGCTAAAGTGCAAACATCCTAGAGCGAGAGTGAGGGCGAGTTGTGTTTTTTCTCTCCTGGATCAGCTGCTGTTCCGCTTACGTTGTCAGCTCTTAAGTAATGAGGGAACGGGTCGTATCCCAGTATCGCGCTGTGCCAGGAGGTTGCTAACCAAGCGCGTCTGACGGCTGCAGCGAGAGCCCTGGGCGCGGGCCACACTTCAAGGGCGTGCTGGAGCACGTCCATACCCGCGCGGAGGTCCCCCCTCCTCGCTAATCAACACTCCCCTCTGGCTCGGTGGCTCCCCGGCGCAGGGGGCTAAACTGTCCAGTGTCCACACGCACGCACTCACAGACACACGCACTCACACGCGCACACATACTATGTCAATATTCATATTCTGTATAACAATATAGCAATCTATTGTATTGGTTCGTAAACACACACACGCATTCACACGCGAGCAGGTAAACAAGGACGATAACGACAGGCTCTCTAGTTTGATCTATGCCCGAGTACGCATCAGAAAGCAGCTTAGTATTCCATCTCCCACCGAGCAAAGACACTCATACGCGCAGCCCTATGATGGACGGTCAGGAGATAAAAAGGTAAATCACCCCTAATAAAGACGTCACCCTTAATATGATATGCCCTTGCTCCCCCCCCCCCCCTCCCTCCTCCCCTGGCAAATGTGCAAATAAGCTAATCTTGTCTCTGAGTGTGTAGCTTTAAAAGCGATGGAATCCGCCCCTTGCGGCAGTTTTTTGCATTCAAATCAAATATGGACCCCCTCCCACAGCCCCCACCATGCGCCCCCACCCTAAAGCACCATGGTGTTGTTCAGCAGGGAGGTGCTGGTGTTCAGAGTCTTCTGCATGGCCGTCTTCTTCTCCTCTTTCTTCTTCCTCTCCTCCTCCTTTTCCTCCTTCACCTCCATCTCCTCCTTCTCCTTTCCCTCCTTCTTCTCCTTCTTCTCCTCCTTCACCTCCTTCTCCTCCTGCACCTCCTTCTCCTCCTTCACCTCCTTCTCCTTCTTCTCCTCCTCCTTCACCTCCTTCTTCTCCTCCCTCCCCTCCTTCTTCTCCTCCTCCTTCACCTCCTTCTCCTTCTTCTCCTCCTCCTTCACCTCCTTCTTCTCCTCCTCCTTCTCCTCCTTCACCTCCTTCTTCTCCTCCTCCTTCACCTCCTTCTCCTCCTTCACCTCCCTCCCCTCCTTCCTCCCCCTCCCCTCCTCCTTCTTCTCCTGCTCCTCCTCCTGGTTCTTCTGGAAGCAGTACACCCCGTAGAGGCGGAACTTCTTGTCGGGGAAGCCCAGGTGGCGGACCCCGGGGGCGGCCCCCCCGCAGCGGGCGCGGGGGTTGACGATGGGGTAGCGGATGCTTCCGTCGCCCAGCCAGCCCGCCTCGCAGCGGTCCAGCAGCTGCAGCCTCCAGGCGGCGTACAGCTGGCCCACGCGGGCCACCGCCGCGCCGTCGCGCACGCACGCCTTCAGCGCCTCCGCGTAGTTCACCTTCTTGAAGCGCTTCAGGAAGTAGACCCGGCCTGAGGAGGGGGGGGGAGGGGGGGGGAGAGAGGAGGAGGAGGAGGGGGGAGAGAAGAGGAGGAGAGAGGGGGAGGGGGGGGAGAGAGGAGGAGGAGGAGGGGGGAGAGAGGAGGTGGAGGGAGGGAGGAGGAGGAGGGAGGAGAAGAGGGGGGAGAGAAGAGGAGGGGGAGAGAATAGGAGGAGGGAGGGGGGAGAGAAGAGGAGAGAGGGGGAGGAAGGGGGAGAGAAGAGGAGGAGGAGGGGGGAGAGAGGAGGTGGAGGGAGGGAGGAGGAGGAGGGAGGAGAAGAGGGGGGAGTGAAGAGGAGGGGGGGAGAATAGGAGGAGGGAGGGGGGAGAGAAGAGGAGGAGAGAGGGGGAGGAAGGGGGAGAGAAGAGGAGGAGGAGGGGGGAGAGAGGAGGTGGAGGGAGGGAGGAGGAGGAGGAGGAGGAGGGAGGAGAAGAGGGGGGAGAGAATAGGAGGAGGGAGGGGGGAGAGAAGAGGAGGAGAGAGGGGGAGGAAGGGGGAGAGAAGAGGAGGAGGAGGGGGGAGAGAGGAGGTGGAGGGAGGGAGGAGAGAGGAGGAGGAGGAGGAGGAGGAGGGGGGAGAGAAGAGGAGGGGGGAGAGAGGAGGTTGAGGGAGTGGGGTTTTGGTGTAAGCTTTATTGTATTGTTATTTTTCCATTACTGAGATAGTTGTTTTCTCATACCGTTTTATTTGTGTTCTGGTTGTTCAAACAAAGAGAGAGAGAGAGAGAGAGAGAGAGAGAGAGAGAGAGAGAGAGAGAGAGAGAGAGAGAGAGAGAGAGAGAGAGAGAGAGAGAGAGAGAGAGAGAGAGAGAGAGAGAGAGAGAGAGAACGGGAGAGCATGAGTGAGCAGGGAGAGAGACTGAGAGGAAGGGAGAGAGCAGGCAGAGAAGGATCGAGCATAGAGAGAGAGAGAGAGAGAGAGAGAGAGAGAGAGAGAGAGAGAGAGAGAGAGAGAGAGAGAGAGAGAGAGAGAGACAGAGAGAGAGAGAGAGAGAGACAAACACACCCACACAAACGGAGAGGGAGAGAGAGGAGTGGACCACTGTGCCAGGCCCTGAGGGCAGATATTCTCCGATTTCCCGGACTTTCCATCAGGGATGTGGTCATCTTATCAAATCAACCACAAACCACCATCTTGGCAGCTAATCAAAAGCGAGCGGGTTTACAGTAGACACTCAAGACCTCAGTAGACCGCTCACTCAATATCGCTGTTAATCAGCACCCATCTTTACATTCACCTTCCCCCCGGGGAGATTTCTTGGGGGAAAAGCAATTTTACTGAAACGGGAAGAATGATGGGTAGAATTGTTTAAGCTGTATTGAGCCCTGGTGTCATTTCTAAGAATAAGGGGCAGCTGTTTTCATCCTTCACAACAGCAATGGTGATTATAATAAATTGTCCCTCCACTTCAGCTACCCTATTGATTATTTGCTGTGTTTGTCGCCCGCAGCTGTTCAAGAAGCCCAATTGTGTCTCCCGTTTCCTCTGGTGGGTGTTCAGGAGAGCGTCTTCCGGCTGTGCTGGGTTAAGGTGTGGGTCGTGACCGGTGCTGCTGAAACCCCCTGCTCCTAGCCAGCCCTCTCCCCCGTGATTCAGCCACTCGTTGAATTTCCCTGTTACTGGCTGAGAGAAGGTACTGGGCTAACATGCGCAAAATACTTGTGGGGGGGGGGGATGCTAAAATGTTTTGTTTTTTTTTTAGGTTCAAGAATAGTTAGCAATCAATTTGCTATTGAAATGTGTTAAAAGATAAAATCATGATAAATTTCTGTTTAGATAATCCATGATGGTTGAGGAAATAAGATAGCAAAATGGGATTTGGTTTGTGTTTTCAGAAATATGGAAATAGTTTTGTTATCGAAATGTGTATGAAGTATATATATTTTTTAAACCCCCAGAGGTGCATACTGTAGTAATCTGTCAACTGTATATTATTTAAAGGCCAGCTAAATTATTTTCTTGGGCTTTGAGGTTGTAAGGCGTTTACATTTTTGTGGAGGAATGGTGGTGAATAACTTCAGAGACAAAAGGTATTTTTCTATAGAATCGCCTTAAGCAACGGAGTAGACTCACCTCCACTTTTTGTTTGCCTGGTGACATCAATGACTCGGGGCAAACTTTCATCCCCCATTCCCAAAGCTCAACGAAACTTCCCAACTTAAAAAATATATCTTTTCCGTTTCAGGACCCCCCAAAAAAAAAAAAAAAAAAAAGGTATGTGTGTGAGGGGTGATAGAAAACTCTCACACACACACACACACACACACACACACATACACACACACACACACATTTGAAGTGAAAATTCAAATGATGTAATTCAAAGAGCTGGGAGATGAAAGCACGGGTCCCCACAAGCCCCCAGAGGACTCAGCGGCCGTGTGAGCGGAGCAGAACCAACACACACCGCATCTCCTCCAATGGCCCTGGGCTCCCTACATCACAGGAGCAGATCTGAAGCTGCGGCCCCCGTACCCCCAGCCCCCATCTCCCCCCCCCCCCATCTCCCCCCCCCCCCCCCCCCCACCCACTGCCCCCCCCTGCTGTGTCTACAGCCACAGCTGCTTCCGTACTCCATGGTGCGGTCGGGCGGCCCACCCGCCCCCCCGACCCACCCCGGCGTCTTGCGGCGTCTAACAGCTCTGAAAGAACGTGAGGTTCAGGACGTGCAAGTGTGTCTTCGGCTTCAGCCTTCGGCTTGCTCTGGACAAATGGTACCGGACATTTAGAAGAAGGGGTTTCAGATCTTTTTCTCACGGATCAAAAGGGATTCCATCACTCCCTGTTGCTCACAGAATTGAGACAATCCCAGTCCCGTGTGTTTTATACGCTCGCCTGCTGTTTCTCAAGGATGGAAACAGACAGACACATACAGACACACGTACACACACGCACACACACACACACACACACACAGACAAAGGCACACATGGACACACACACACACACACACACACACACACACACACACACACACACAGATACAGACGCACACACACACACACACACACACACACACACACACACTCTCCATCCGTCTTTCTCTCTCTCACCGTTGAGGTTGGAGGTGAAGCAGAAGGCGTCATAGCGCTCGTCCTCTTTGTGCCGGTAGCCATAGTTACGCACGCCGGCGGGCATGTCTTTGCGGCCGCACTCGTCCCGGGGATTGGAGATGGGATACTGCACCGAGCCGTCCTCCAGCCAGCCTGCGTTGCACCAGTCCAGACCCTCGAGCCAGGCCTGGGGATCCCAAACCCAGGCACCCAGTCTGTCAGCTAGACACACGGTCAGGTGCAGCTCACCTGGTCGAGCGTGTCGTCACCACCACGCTAAAGTCACAGTACCCAACGTTTGTGTTTGGCGACGCGACACGACACAGGTCTTTGCGGCGCTGTGTGCTTTTGTACTTCCGCGTCACGTCGACGTGGACACACGTTCGAGGCCACGAGCAGACGAATTAACGCAGAAAAGTTGGAGTTTGCTCCGTTGTCGATGTGTTGAAGATGCAATGTATCCATTTGAAAATTATGTTGCAAAATCTGTACTCCTGAAAAGCAGTACAGATTAGCAGTACAGTACTGACAACACAGTGCTTCGATTTCGGCGTGTGCGTTCGTTGGATTTGCATGTCCGGCTGTCAACATCGAAACAAAGTCGATACATCTGTGCCCTGCTTGACCAATCAGCCCTGACTTGTTAGCTTTAAGCGTTCTCACCAAAAATGAAGGCTTGGCTCAAAATCCACACAAAGTCAATTCAAAGACGCCTTTAGAGGCCAATTGTCCGTAGTGATGGTTATCTCGGACGTGGTTGAAAATGTATTCGGGGAAAGAATCATTGTTGTTCACAAGAGAGCCCATCCTCCTCCAGTGTGCTTCAAACCACTCGTCTGAGTGTTTTGAAGTTTGTGTGATCAAACTCGTTTATTGGGGCAGGTTTGCTAGCACAAAAAACGCGGAACAAATATGTGAACACACAATTAGGTCATGGATTTGAGCAAAGCAGGTCAATGACCTAAGAGTGCGCCAAGACGCAGAGTAGCGAGTCGTGGCTCTTCCCTGATCATTACATAAAGTATGTGCAGAACACAGAAGTGTGATCTGCCCTTGAGGTGTTTGAAAGAAAATAAAAAAAATACTTTTCACACTGAAAGATGTTGCAGATGAAAGGGTCCAGTAAATGGAATATATTTCAAAGCGAACAGACCCACAGTTTACCTCCTATTATAAAAAACTCTTAAGGGAACTACTAGCAAAATAGGAGGCACTGAAATCACAGCACCTTTTATAGGTCTACTAGGAATCAGTTGGAGGCATCACAAAGACGTGAAAGGTCCTGCTACCCATTATGTTTATGATAATGACCCCGGATCCCCGCAAGGTGTTCACGTTGACATCACAGAAAAGACGGCTGCCCACCTTGTGCAGCTGAGAGTGGGAGGCCAGGATGGCGTCCTGCTGTTTGCAGGCGTCCTCCGCCTGCTGGTAGTTGAGCTTGTAGCGGCCCACGCGGGGGTAGTAGGGAAACACCACCCCTACGGGATCACAGGAGTATAGCGAATGAAACGCACCCCTTAAAAATAACCGCTTTTTGTCATCCATCTTAATGGAGCGATGTAGTTGATGAGGTACAGCTCACACAGTGAAACCGGGACTCCACTCGCACGTACGCATGCATGCACGCACACTCTCACACACACATGCACACACACACACGCACACGCACACACGCACACACACACACACACACCCGGGTAGTCCTGACCTTCCAGATCGAGGTTAACGAATCCTGTGTCGTCCTCCATGTCGTTGGTGACCTCACACTCGTAGCGGCCGTAGTCGGCCAGCGTGACGTTGTGGATGACGAGGGAGGCGTCGCCGGGCCCCGCCCCCTCCAGGGACACGCGGTCTCGGTACGGGCCGAACACCCGCTGCTGCCTGGGACACACGCGGCGTTATCGTCGTTGCCTCCTCGGGGGCTCTGATGATGATTCACGCCTGATTGTTTTTGATTATTTAAGTGTTTTAATTATACACACATTAAGCAGCGCGTTTTAAAAAATCAAGGGGTTGGGGGGGGGATTGGAGATTTGTTTGTATGCGTTGGTGTAGAGCCAAACACGACTACAGGCTGAGGAGACACAGTGCTCATGATGATAAAGATTTATTAGAGTCATTATCTCTTGGTTTCGGGGGTTGTTGATAGAGATTCTCTAAAAGTAGCTTTATAACGTCTGATTCTTCTAAAAAAATATTATTATCATAACAACCAACGCATGATTCTATGACCTCTAGCAAACGAGCTACGACAGCAATTATAGTGATTGAACTGACATAACAACAACTCCTGACATAAACACCAAATCGTGAAATTATTAAACAGTAAACGGTATTTAGCATTGTGTGTAGCATCTTATCCTAGCTATTTTTGTTGTATGAACGCAATGGGTTCACCTAACAATTGTTAGTGCTTGGCACTTGGTTCTATGAACATCCTTACTGTACAGACCGTGATAGATTGTGTCGTTCTTCTAACAGATGTACTTATTATAAGCCGCTTCGGATAAAAGCGTCTGCTAAATGCCCTGAGAGTCGATTTTAAACATCCAGTCGGCGTACCTTCCCAGGGCCACGTAGACGTCCACAAACTGCAGCGCGTCGGTCACCTTGGTCCACTTGATGCGGACGCGGGAGGGGTCGGTGCTCTCTGGCTCGTGGTGGTACCGGCACGGCAGGGTGATGGAGCCCCCCCGGTGGGTCACCACCTTCCCCGGTGCGGTCTGGACGATGACCGCGCCGGTGTCGTCCTCTGGAAACCAGAAGAGGAGGCGGGGATACATCTATAGATGGGTTCATCTGGACGATTGGAAGGAAGGTCTGTGCTCTTGACTAGGTTTTCATTCACATTTACAATTTAATTTAGGGCATTTAGCAGAGGCTTAACAACAAACAACACTTAAAATGGGAGGTTAACCCATTCCCCTGTATACAAAAAAGGTAGCTATGATAAGATGCTTTACAATACTATTTTTAAGCGCAAGGACACACAACACACAATGGAATTGGGGAATATGTAATTATTTCAATTTATTGAAACGTGTCAAAGCTCCATATTTCTTCTCCTTTGCAGTATTCTAAGTACTGACAATTCATGTTCCATGCCTTATTAGAATTCGTTTTTGAAATGTATATTCAATTGTGGGGACCTTCAAACATGAACGAACCGAGGAGGAGAAAAGCTTCTACAGTGTATCATTATGACAAAGATACTTAACAGAAGTGTTCTTAATGGAATTCTTGTGAACAGAATGAAAAGCCTGAATAATTGCACGGTTAAATTTTGGGTGAATTTTAAGGGGCACCACAAAGGAATTGCTAGCAAATTGGATTGACGCTGTCAAATATAACACACTATGCCCTTTTATTGTACTGTCACATTAAGCCATGGGCATCAATTAAGCATATTGATGTTTTTTATAACATCAATATGAGAGTGCTTCCTTTTAATGTGCTCAAGTATATAGAGCTCATGACCACATCTAACATTGCTTTGCCTTCAACAAATCCTTAATCTAAGAGTTTTTGGAGACTAGACAACTGAGTGTGTGTGTGTGTGCGTGTGCGTGTGCGCGTGTGTGCAAGTGTGTGTGTGTGTGTGTGTGTGTGTGTGTGTGTGTGTGTGTGTGTGCGTGGATGCACATTTGTGGTCTCTGTGTTTGTGTGTGTGTATTGCTAGTCTAGGGTGACCAGATTTCTAGAATGAAGGACATTCGTAGTTTAGATTCAATTTCTAATTAGGGGACCAAGCAGCGAAGTTTTCCCTCAAATTCTGTAAAAGTCATACTGCAGCCTATACCGTAAGTAAAAAACTGAAATGCTCAGGTATGGTTACCAATAACCCTCACTACCCATAGACCCAAATTGTGGTACTGCACCCAAAGGTGGCGCTATTTTTACAAATTATGAACTAGCCTTATTTCTCCTTACTAGATTGACCAGGACTGAAAATTCTTTCATCATATTCATCTCTAAAATCAGATGCATCATTTTACCCCTGGTCTTCTGCTCTAAAAATGCTTACTTTTCCCAAGTTTTCATAGAAAAGCCAAACGTCCACAGTCTCAACCCATTTAGCCTATACCACCATTTTGTTATTGTATAACTACCATACAGCTATCATTAGGTGTTTACCATTAACAGTGCAAATTTTCAGATCTGTACTCTTTTAAGAAAGCCCTTAATTCTCCTGTGAAATGTGTGCTTGGAGTTTTCTTGATGTCGTGTGCTTATCAATCGACATTTTTACTATGTGAATGAGGCTTCAGTCAGTTCAGGAATGTCAGTGGCTCAACTGGTGATCCTTAGGTTGAGAGTTCGAATCCTGATTAAAGCATTATGAACAAGCTGAAAACGACATTCTGTCATTGCCACTCATTTAAGAAACAACATTAAACAGCACCTGAAATTCATCAGGCAATCAACATTCCGGCTCATTAGTTTCCAAGAATCTGACTGCCAAGACACAGTATGGCATTAAGGGGAACTTCTTCGTTAACCACTTTTCCTTCATTATTAACTCTTCCATATTTATATTTCTTCCGTTAGGGTTCTTGACTACAAATGTTTAATTTCCCCGGAATTTCAATTTTTTTTTCCATGTATAGGCTTTGAAGAAAGCCCTTAATTCACTTGAGAAATGTGTGTTTTGAGTTTTCTGGATGTTGTGTGCTTATCAATAGACATTTTGACCATGTGAATGAGGCTGCAGTTCAGGTTTATATAATTGGAACCAATTTCCCTAAATATGACAATTATATGGTGCATTTATATATCTTCCATTAGTGTGTTCTTGACTTTTAATTTTGCTTGGACCCTGTTAATCACTGCTTGCGGTTATATTATTATTTTTATTTTAATAGAGATGAGAGAGCATATGGCTGGTACATCAGAATGAATCATATTTTTTTTGTTGGCAATACTCTGCAGTATTGAGAGGAATCATGCATTTTCTATTTGTTAAGAACCTGAATCCACGTAAATATACCGTTACTTATGTCTTGCAGTTTTAAACACAACAATGTCTTCCCATAAGGATTTATAATTTCACGAATTTCACCATTCGTAAACAATGACCTTAAAACTACTACCACCATCATAATAACTAACATTCCAATGTTCCTTTGCTTCCAAAATGGAGGCTGGGATGCCATTCTGCAATGTACAAGCCCTATTAAAGTTTGGCCTATTTTAATGGTAAATTTAGTATACTAAAAGTTTTGGCCCAATGATTAAGGAAGTTGTGTTTTAAGCTTAGGTAAGCAAGCCAAAAAACCCAGGCCCATTGGATAAGGAATGGTATTGTAAATAGCTTGTTGTTTATGATCGGTCATGCCTGCTTATGGTGTAAAGTGGATCGATAGACCCCCCCGAGTGGCAAGGTCACATCACAGCCGACAAGACAGACACATTGCTAATTACCAACTGTCTGGAAATTAACATTCATGAGAAAGCTAGAACCTTTGCCATTTAAAAAAATCGATTTGTACATTTTATAAATTCTATTATTTTTAAACGGGGACATTACGGGGACAGCTCCAGCTGGGGTCAGGCCACCAAAAACGGAGCCAATCCCATAACACGGAGCAGTCTAGTCACCCTGTGCCATTCTGCTTATTGGTAGTTGACTGTAATCTCGGATCCAGAAGTCCTTGTTTCTAAAGTCTGACATGTGGGACTAGTCAAACTGCAGATACTAATTCAGTGTTCCACACATTCAAGAGCTGCCAGGGCTGTGTGATTAAAAGTTGCGTGACAGAGAGAACCCACAATTAGTAAGGACGACACACCCCAATTAGACCTCTCTGCTGCATATGTTTTGCACAAGGTGCTTCGCCTTAAAGCAATTACAGGGACAACATTGTCCCAGCAAACAGAACTTTGAAATTGCACAGCCATTAAGGCAAAGTGACATGTAGTGACAAATCAATTTAGTTGTCATACAAACTCCAACAATTTAACATGGCTGATTTAGTAATTGATTTCTTGCTGGTTGATTGTTTTTAAGTGAAAGTGAAAGTAGGGACATACCAAGCACGTGCACGGCTCTTCTCCATCCCCTCTCTATCTCCGCTGGCAGGGAGGTCACGCAGAGGGTGAAGTTCAGGATGACACACGTCACGATCAATAGCGCTTTGGCCAAGGACATAGTCAGAGGCAGGTTGGTCATCTGTTGAAAGAGTGTGGTGTTGATATCCTATACCGAAGCCGATAACACAAGTTTCAACAGGGGTTTCTGGGGGAGGGATGAAATTAATGCAGCTAATTCAGATTGTCCTATAATATATCGTAGCCTGCTCATAATGAAATAAAGAAAAACGATCCTTTAGAATATATTTGAATTAAAATCTTTACAGTTGGGGATTGATTTAACAGTGCGTGCAGAGAGAGAGAGAGAGAGAGAGAGAGAGAGAGAGAGAGAGAGAGAGAGAGAGAGAGAGAGAGAGAGAGAGAGAGAGAGAGAGAGAGAGAGAGAGAGAGAGAGAGAGAGAGAGAGAGAGAGAGAGAGAGAGAGAGAAATTAAACATTGCTGCATTCTCCCATCATGAAAACAAGACCACTGACAATTACAAGACATACATAGGCTACATTGGGGAAGTTCTATGCTTAGAAATATATATGTTTTTATGGGTGACAAGAGCGTGGCTAATGAATTGGACTAAATCATACTGTACATTGTATTTAGTTTGGGGTGCCACGCAGTTATGTTGGGAACATAGGCCCAGTCCTTTCAGACCTATGTTTTGGACGCAGTTTCCACGCACCTTGCACAGATATCCTTCCTGTTGACCGCTATCAAATGACTTTATGAGCCTACTAGTCTGACCTGGCGAAATACGTCCGTTAGCATCCAGTCTGATTAATGCGAAAATCAAAGGCTAAAACATTCAGTCACATTGACTTACCATCAACTGTCACCATTAGTTTGTTTAGAAGAAGATAGATAGATGATCCCGGTGTGCGCTGTCTTTACGATTGCAGACTACTATAACGATGAGGGTTTTGCTGTGGTGCTGTTCTCCGTTATCTCACCCCCCTGTACTTGGCTACTGTCCCATCGCAGTTTCCTCGCAATGCAGGGATTCACTAGTGTCGGTCGGTCCTGCAGTGTGTGTAGCAATGACGTAGCACGATTTCAGCGTGCAGCTGGACAGTGGACAGTGTTGCACTTGTAATTGCAATCAGATGGTTTTATACTGTAGTGTGTTATTCTGCTTTCGTAAGCCTACCATCCACACAGCCATCAAACAAAGAGGCAAATGCGCAAAGTCGTTGTACAGCTCGCATTGAATATTTTCGTTTTCGTAAATACGGAGATATTGACGATATTCAATACACACAGGTAACTGTAAATAAGTGCTATTACCAAAATTATCAATAGTATGTACTATACTTAAAAAAATTGTCGGGAGCACCGGAGCAGGTCATCGTGGGGGATTAGCTCAGATGGTAGAGCGCTCGCTTAGCATGCGAGAAGTAGCGGGATCGATGCCCGCATCCTCCAATGTTTTTCTCGTCCAGAAAACTTTCAGTTTTTATCACATTGAAGCTACCAGCTTCTTTTCACGGTTTCTATTCTGTAACACCTAAACAAAAACAGCTCCATCGTAACCTCAATCCACATATATTACCCGCTCCGTCGTATTTCAACCGTCGATTTAGATGCGCATCTCCTTGTGAAACACAATCCCGTGGGACGGGCAGTGGTAACCGTGGGATTGCCTTGGTAAAGGCCGCGTTTGTCTCTGTCACACACACGCACAATGCATCGCTAGTTTGACAGATGCCCCACTTCAGAGCAAACAAGGTACGCTGGGGGAAATTAATTAGACGGGCCTCTGTCTGTCTGCGTGTTTTCTCTCTCCTCCGTTGTTGTCACGTTGTTCAGATAAGCACCGGGGTAATTACTACCAACACGCTGTTATGGGTGGCGTGCTACAAAGCAGTTTTGAAGCACGCTATTAATTTAATTATTTATTTATTAATGTGAAACATGTAGACGTGGTGGTCCCGTTGACAGCGGTCACTGTCCCCCATGTAGCCTATAGGGACGGTGCAAACGGGAGGGCAAAGTAAATAGCGATCAATATGACTGCCAGACATTAGTTCTGTGGCAGAATTTGCAATTACGGTCCCGCTTAAGTGAAATCATCTCTGTTTAGTCACGCGTTGCATTCAGTGAGTAATTACACAAGGAAACACTATTTGAAATTCCATGTTTACATGTTTCGCGATTTCATTAAAAGGCACTATTAAAACAACATCACAGGATTTTGGGGCTAATTATAAATGGCTGTGGCACAGCGAGCAGACTTTTCTGTAAGTAGTAGCCCGCTTTTTTTGCTTTGCTTTGATTGGGCGCTCCACACAGATGTGCACATCTGTGAATGATCTTTTAACAGAAAGATGCAGAGGGGGTATAACATAATGTGATGATATTCTACCTCTCCTGTTTTAAACACTATGAGATACTGTATGAGATAGATGAGGGGGCATTGGGGGAGAGATATGGAAGCAAGCGGGTGGGGTGTAGGGATGCAGCCATGTCGAGAAAGAGAGGAAAATTTCATATAGTGAGAACTCGAGCACATTACTTCACATCCAATGTGCCTGTATAAAGTGCTAGCTTTCTGGGAGCACATCGTTGCAAACCGTGGTGGACGAAACCAAGGGGAACGTTAGACAGAAACGGTTGGAGCGTAGCACGGTGTCTTCCCGTTTAAATTGGGGGAAAAAACTCTTTCAGGCGGACGGTATGTTACTGTTCAACAGAGGTATACTATACGTACCAAGGATTGACAGCGCTTGGTAATAAGATACACATCTTCCACTGCCCACCCACTGCATCGCTGCCCAACACTCCATAGCGATAAGTGGCAGTAGCTGAAGTGGATATGGCGGTATCTTTAGCCGTGGCTGTGTGCTGTTCCTTGTTTTTGATAAAGAGACAAGGAACCAACACACACGCATACACAAACTTTGACACACTTATTCAATGTTGTACGTCCTGGCACGTACACACTTATTGTATGTTGTACGTTCCTGGCACTAACTTACTGAGCATCTGTAGCATATTATCCTAGCTATCTATGTTGGATACAGGGAATGAGTTAAAGATGAACTGGACTGAAATTTGAAGTTTAGTTGATACAACAGATGTATTGTCTGCCTTCTCATTGGTACAATAACTAAAAATGGATGAACTTGCTAAAGGGGATAAAATTGTACGGTGAAAGTGTTACAGGGCGCCGCCATGTTGGATTTCAACAATCAGCTACGTCACTGGCATGGTAACCTACTCCTACTCTGTGGCTCTAGCAGCCATAGCAGGTAATGAGTCAGGCTCTGAGGCTCGCAGAAATGGCTACGGAAAAGCAAACAACCAGGTCTACAGGAGGATCATCTTATTGCATTGCCCCTGGCTGGAGTAATGAATTATATAGGACCAAGGCAGCTGGGGTAATCATACGTTTCCACAGGCTACCTTTGAATATGAAACCAGCCCATAATACATGGCTGGCAGTGGCAGCCTTAAAATTGACTAACCCTCCGATAGCCCCTGTCATGTCAATCTCCACAAGCTAGCACTTCGACCATAAAGTGTATTTACTCTGACGATATCACAGATCTATTTTTCCAAGCTGCTAATTAAACCACGGCGGGTCTGTAAACAGAAGTTCAACAAATGTCCCTTTCTTCTCACCCTGATGTTCGCCGACTAGCCGATTGCTGAGGCAGAGGGCGTAAAACTCGAAGAAGTAGTTTTTTGTGTATTTTTCCAATGTAATTGTTATCATTCGTAGGGAAAAAAACACTTTCCTTGACAGCGGTCAATATGGTGGACGTGAGCATTCCACTGCATTGGGAAGAGCCGTGTAATAAACAAAAATAATTGACAGCTAAACGTTAGGAAGGCCCATCCAAGTGAATAGAGCAGTCTACAGCATTGTGGAGAGCCGTGTAATAAGCAAGGGATAATGTGTAGAAAGCCGGTCATTATTGGGAAAATAAGCCCCGAGAGGGCGAACAGGACACCGACGGTGTCATGCTTCGCCCTGAAGGGGCTTATTTTCGATAATGACCGGCGACGTTCTATACATTATCCCGCTTATTACACAGCTACTTGCCAAGACCAAAAAATAATTTCACATAGTGTGTCTTTTTACAATTGATTTGATACCAGAATTCGTAGTGTTGATCAGCAGAGAAATAGTCCGCCAAAGACGTTGACGTCGCTTAGCAACCGAAGACGCTGGGGTTGAAAAGTTACCGGACTACTTGAGGAGTGATACCAAGGACTCAAGCAAGCAACGGTGAATTATCAAATACAATTCACCGCCGGACGTTGTGAAGAGCCCATGCACAACACCAAACTGTAGTGCTTGGTTCTTGGTTCTATGAACATCCTTACTGTACCGACAGCGAAACATTGTTGTTTCTCTTTCCTCTGACAAATGTACTAACTGTAAGCCACGTTTGATAAAAGGGATTTATTAATGCCATCAATGTAAATGTATATAGTGTTGATCCCCTTACACACACACACACACACACACACACACACACACACACACACACACACACACACACACACACACACACACACACACACACACACACACACACACACACACACACACACACACACTATCTCTCGCTTTAATTCATGTGTATTTGCTCTCCACTCCGTACACATATGACACTCCTACAACAAAGGAGAAGCAGAAAACGGTTGAGCAAAACAAATCTTTTATTTATATGGCAACAAGGCCAGTGTAACTACACACAGTTCCCCTCTCAGAATCGTTTTGAACCATTATTTATCCTTGTATTTGGTGTCTTTCTCCTCACTGTTGGGCAGGCCTGTCTGCCCCGGGAAGGGGGCGATCTTCAGGAAGAAGTAGGGGTTACTGTTGACGCGCAGGGCCACCAGGATGGGGACCAGGGCGTAGAGAACGTTGGCCATCAACACGCAGCACAGCGAGTCGCCAGGGATACGGAACGGAGCCAAGGTGCGTGAATGGAGGGACGCTCCGATATGGGCCCACTGGCACTGCGGAGAGGGAGAGAGGGAGAGAGAGAGAGAGAGAGAGAGAGAGGGAGAGGGAGAGAGGGAGAGGGAGAGAGAGAGAGAACGAGAGAGAGAGAGAGAGAGAGAGAGAGAGAGATATTAGATGGTTGGGGGTGAAATTATGTAACGGCAAGGACAGGAGAGTGCGTGGCCACGGTGTTCCGACGCCCCACTGATGTCCACAACCTACCTGCAGGCGTGCATAAGCAAGCGGCCTGAATCCCCTCCTGCTCCTACTTATGAAACGCATCCGGGTTCCGCGCTTGTCCCTTCCCTTGGTCTTCTAAAACAACTTATTCGTCAAAAGTAGTGAAGGTCATGTAGTCCATGTGGACAAGCACAGATAAATAATGACTGATCCGTCTTGTAGTGGGTAGAAGGTAGGGTTAGACACAGACATATCGCTTGTGACAGGTGCATTCCCCACCGCATTGAAGGTAAACCGCACTACTACGAAAAAGCCATCACACAACCCATTCCGCTGATGGGTTGAATTACAGAGCAGCCTCCCTCCTGCCCTCCCTGTCTGAAATACTTTGTGCTGTTGACACGGGTGTCAAGCCCATGCTGTGTTTAAACAAATTGCTATCAATCTCCTGCAGATAATCATCCACATTCCAAACAGACTGATTTGCTATATGGTCACTTCAGAGTAACTGCCTCAGGCCATGTCCAAACACCAGCTAAGTGTGTAAATGCATTTTATTTTCACTGCCTTTGGCCTTCCGTAGCCACAAGCTGGCATTTTCCACCTTCCAAAAAGCCTTTTAAGTGGATTCATCTCAAAATGCTGTTCTTGCGTTGCCATTTGGAAAGGCAAAGCGTATATTTCTGAAAAGAGAGATGTATAATTGTGACGTGAACAGACATCGACAACTCTCTAAAGTAAACTTATGTGCAAGAGAGAATACACAAACAGTGTTTTTGCCAATACTGGTGAATTATTAAGAATGGACACCAACAAAGTGTTAGCCAGCATCGTGTGGTCATGCCCTTAGTCGATGTTGTGGGGAACTCGCAGTCAACAAAATCCATCAGCCTCAGTTCTCGTCCCAAGACGGCGTCACAGGGACCGTCTAACAGGTGGCAAAGCTGCTAAAAAAGTTTGCGCTGATACTCGATCGGCAAACTTCGGCCGACCGGGTTGCGTCTGTCCCCCGCCGGAGTACAGATTTACTCTTGGGGGAAATCAGATGGCTCCTGACGGCGGCAGCGGCGTGGGATCTTGTCCAGCCGCTAGTCATTTCACGGCTCAACTGTTGCCACAGTGCGGGCTGTTAGGACTTCCACAAGTGATTGATAAAATGCAGTCGCACGTCTAGTATTCACCCAAGCTGAGCGAGGTATGTTTCACCTCTCGCTGGATCCCCCCGTGGGGGTCCCCTGTAGCAGCCCTCGTTGAGTTCAGCTCTTTGATGTGGCTAGTCACTGGATCTGATTCTCTGCACCCACGCATGTTGCATCATTTCATTCATATAGCCTATTTATAAAATTTGCACTCAGTTATTCTACGCCCGTCTAGTTTATTTTGAGACTTGGTTGTAGCACGGTTTAATGTGGAGGATAACCCTTGGCTGCTCTTAGTCTCACTTGTATGTGGCTTCGATGAAAGCTTTGACTGAAATGTATCTAATTGTTTTAACCTTAAATCCCTTGTAGACTTACCCTTCACAGGAAAGTCTAGTGAATATGGATTTGCTTGCCAGCCCAATAGATGGGACAAATTGTTTTATTTCCGTGGCCGACATAGCCCACAAAGTCACTTCTTGTCTCTTTTCATCATACTCATTTGTCCATTGATAATTTCAAATTTTTGGTCTTACCTGGATCAAAGCCCCTGAGAAGAACATGGTCCAGTCCGGCATCCATGTGCACCCGGGCTTGAGGAGTCCGTAGACAAAGGAGCCCAGTAGGGGCAGCCCATAGAAAAGGATGTGCAGCATCTGCAGGAAAACAGCAGAATAACGTTCAAAATACCGGTCAAAATAGCAGCAATAGCGAGGGTCTCTTTTAAAGCCTTTATTTTGTCCACTGTCGGCATCTACGGTACTCCTGACACTTTCCATTTAAGTACATAATAATTCCCCTCTTGGATTTCAATCAGTAAACCATTGTAAAGTCAGAGTCGGATAGAGTTTTAAAATACAAATGAAATATTTGGACTTATGAATGCACAATGAATCTGATTAATGAAACTCCGCTCAACTAAGAAAAGTGAATTCTTGTGTGTAGCTGATCAGAACTGTGGTCGTAACCTGATGGAAGCGCACAGCAACACACTCCATAGGAAGAGCTCATTTCAAATCTATCAATGAAACGAGATGCACGCCGATAATCTCAAACTCAGAGCTACCCTGAACCGCTGTTGTTTTGAAAATCAGATCAAATTTGCATTCCATGTTTCCTGGAATTGTCAAGATCAATTTAACACACGTGACTAATCTGTGACCCTAATTGCTGTGACCATTTAGCAAAGAAGCTACTGGGGGAGATTTAGAGCGATCCTTTTCCTCCTTTATTCCTATTTTTACATTCCCACGTCAAAACAATTTCCTTCACAATCAGCGCAAACGACATGTTTTAAATAAAAGCACATGAAAGGAACTCTGCATTTTTCCTGCTGCTGTATAATAGCTTCACGCCACCTCACTGAGCTCTCTTTAATCACAGTCTTTGGGCGCAGATGAATTCAAATGAACGTCTCTATCGGAGGGCCAATCAAAAACGCCCTTCAGCCTTTGGTTTGAGTGCGTTCACAGAGCTTTCGCGGTCATCCGTCACATTTAGTTCATCACATTGTGTGATTAAAACGGCGGGTAACGGCCACAGCAGCGTAACCCTGTCATGGCGACACACCAATCCCACACGACCTCCCCCAGCCACTAATCCGCACGGGACGCACAAGTTAACCACACACTCGCACTCAAACACTAATCATAAACTACACACACACATGCACACTTCTGAAGGAGAGTGAGACAAGGCATGGTTTAAATGCTACACACACACACACACACACACACACACACACACACACACACACACACACACACACACACACACACACACACACACACACACACACACACACAGCCGGTTTGATGCTGAGTTATATGTGCGCTGGGTAGGGATTAGCTTATCAAGTTCTCGGCATGCAGTTCGCCCGTCTGATCAATGAAACGCAATTGTGTTTGGACAATGACAAGGTCTTTGGATAACCTATTGGCAGGCCTGCATACTGCTGAAATCTGACACACGCACACACACACACACACACACACACACACACACACACACACACACACACACACACACACACACACACACACGTACCAAAACCCAACCAGTCGCAACAACAAACAGTTTCATTGTTTAAACACATGCAATGGACCAAAATGCATAAGGCCTCTTAGCCCTTTCCTTATTGTTGCAGAATAACGGACCTTGGAAGGGTTAATCCTATGCATGTTAAGCAACCATCATGTTAAAAAAACAAAACGTTCTCAAAAATGACATCCCACCATGACTTTGGGGAAGCCCACAGGGTCGCTCAGGTAAGGCTCGTATTGCTCCAGGTAGACGGAACATGCTTCTAGCGGGGAACCCAGAGCCACCTACGTTCACGAACAAACACAGAATAACGGTATAAGTAGAAACCACTTTTCAAATTCAAAATACTCGCATTGACCATCACTACTTATAAGCACAACAACAAGTATAGAACAAGAATTATGGCATGCATGTATTTGGGTTAAACAGTATGCATGAATCGTTGTTAAAGAGGCAGAGTTAAAGCATCTTCACTTCCAGGTCAACAGTTATTCTTCAGTGAGACTGTCGTATTTATTACCAGTCCTCTGAGGAGAGTGAAGGCCATGGCAGCTAACAGGAGCAGTACCAGCATCAAATCCTGGGGGCGCCAGATCAGATTCATGGTCTGCACGTGGTGGGCCTGAAGCAGGACAGCAAAGGCAAACCAAAAGAGGTCAAGATCATAGTCAGCCCTATATTCAGTTTCACCTAATTTCACCTAGACTCTGCATAGCCTCCCTCCTTAAACTCCCCACCCCTCTTATGCTCTTGCTTTGTGTTTGTCCTGGCACTTAATGAAATACTTATTGTATGTTGTATGTCCTGGCACTTAATGTACGCCCTTATTGTATGTTGTACGTAGTACTTAGCATTGTGTAGCATCATATCCTAGCTATCTTTGTTGTATACGGGGAAGGGGTTAACAATTGTTAGTGTTTGGCACTTCTATGCACATCCTTAGTGTACCGACAGCAATATATTGTTTCTCTTCTTCTGACAAATGTACTTATTGTAAGTCATTTTGGATAGAAGAATCTGCTATATATCTCTAGGCAAGAGGAGGATACTCTGTTTTGAGTAAGTACATGTATATAGTACATGTCTATAGATATGCACCAAGGTGTTTGAACTCACATTGTATCCACCAATCAGTGGTCTGTCCTTGGCACGAATGAACAGGGTGATTGTCGCCCATACCGGCAGCAAAAGGAACACAAAGTTGATCCAGAAAGCTGGACGGATTTCCAACCCATATTTACCTGCCAAAATGTAGAAACAGCGTGTGTGAGAGAGAGAGAGCTGCTCCCGGTTTGGGGTGGGGATGTGAGCGTGTGCTACAAGTTCAATTCAAAATGTGGAGAATCCGGCTAATTTTAATGGATTAATTGATCATGTTCTATTATCGGAAAGCCTTAAGCATTATTTCAATCATTAGCATTGAAATAATGGTAGTTATTCATTGTATGATATATATTCCTCTGTCGATCAATTTCCTCTTCTCTTGTGTATAAATAAGTATTCACACTACAGAGTGAGATCAGCTTGATGCGGGTTTTTGACACACAAAAACAGAGAAATCCAATGTCTTCAGTCTGAACAGACTGTTACCATGTATGTGTCTTTCATGTCAGCAACATAAATGTCTCTGCATTGGTGGCTGGCAGCAGGACAGTTATAAACATGAAAGACTGTGTTAGCTAATGGGGATATTATAGCAAAGCTCAAGTATTTGAGGCGAGTGTCGAAATCGAGGCATTTGAGTCGGTTGCATAATTCACAGAAGATGTGGGCTAAAAATATCTTTATACACGGAAGTGCTACTCTTCTGACACGATGAACAGGGGACGTCGGTGATGGATCGACAGATGTTAAGACCTTATTGCTTGTATAAGCAAGCAGGCCGTTAAAGTGGAGTAGAGCAATCACTACTCACTGCTGTCAAATATAGGTCACATAAAATATATGAATATGACCAGCCAGGTAATAAAAATTGATGATCTGTGTTAAACAATCTGAGCTGAGTGTAGTGTCAGCATCTGGTTTGCTTCCAGATTTCTTATGTCTCTTTACCTGCCCACAAGAGGGCCCTAGCTTGGTCTTCATGATCCAGTGTCATTGTCCATTACCTGGGGTTATTTGCCATTAAGTTAGCATGCGGGTCCTAATAGGTATCAAAGGACCAATGTGCACAACCAGAGAGGCTCACCTTCCTTGCATACAATCACACTAAATCTAGGTGGCCCAAATGAGCTTGGTACCAAAAAACGAGCACATATTGTGAAAACTGAGGCTGTGGGACACATCCCTACATGCTTATCCTGACTAAACAAACGAGCTGATGGCCCTCAGTCGGGCGTGAACTCCCTTTGGAAACGGACACAGACGCTCAAACTCCGGGCTTCGGTCGCAGCCTGGGAAGGCAGAGCGAGGCTGATTGTGCATTTTATTGGTTGGTGGGGCTCCACGGTCGCCCAAATGTTGCCCGACCAAGGCCCGGATAGAGCGACTGGGGATAGCGGATAAGCCAGGCTCACCTGCGACGATGCCAACGATAAACACACTCATGTTGGCGCAGAGAGAGCCGGCCCAGAACAGCCCCATGGTGCGGTAGGACTTCCTGGGAGGACGGACAGGGAGAACCAAGGCGATTAATGCTGAGCAGGTTGATGTTCAGTTCCAAATGCACAGTGAGAACAGCCTGAGAACAGTTCTTTCAGGGAGAACACACTCACACAAAAGGCTCCATTTAAAGCATCTACATTTAGGGCAGTTAGCAGACGCTTTTATGCAAAGTGACAAACAATAAGTA
This sequence comes from Gadus morhua, assembly GCF_902167405.1. Lineage (NCBI taxonomy): Eukaryota > Metazoa > Chordata > Actinopteri > Gadiformes > Gadidae > Gadus > Gadus morhua. The sequence goes on along the minus strand of NC_044059.1, from coordinate 26,639,877 downwards.
CATTTGTCATAAGGAAGAGAAACAATATATCGCTGTCGGTACAGTAAGGATGTTCATAGAACGAAGTGCCAAGCACTAACAATTGTTAGGTTAACCCATTCCCCGTATACAACAAAGACGGGAGCTTGTCTATGTTCGCCGGGTCCTATGTTCCCCGGGTCATATGTTCCCCGGGTCCTATGTTCCCCGCTTGTTATGTGACCGGGGAACATAGGATCCGGAGAGCGAATCTTTTTTTCGTAGTATGGTAGGGGCAAGTACCGCCTTTTTCGCCTCTGATTCGCCTGTGATTGGTTAGAATGGCTCTCCTCCTATTGGTTATGGTTAGGGTTAGGGTTAGGTTTATGGTTAACCCTCACCCTAAACCTAACCCTAACCACATCCCTAAACCTGACCCTAACCCTCCGCACCCGGGGATCATAGAACCTGGGGAACATAGGGATGACCCCACAAGGACAGCTAGGATAAGAGGCTACACAATGCTAAGTTCTATTTTTAAGTGCAAGGACGTACAGCGTACAATAAGTGCGTAAGAGGGGTCTGTGTGTGTGTAGGGGGGGGGGGGGTGAACTTTGAACAAGTAAGTCTTGGGTCTTTTGCGGAAGCTTATTTAATTTTAGCTATGGCTTATGGCTCCACACCATGGCTGGATCTTGATTTGGAAGTCGATCTGACTTTACACACCAAACTCTTGAACTCAGTGAGGGGTACTTTCTAAATGATCTGAGATAGACTCATCTTTATATACTCTGTTTTATTATGTTTTTTTTTATATGCTGCGTTTCTTTCAATAAACCTATAATATGCTCTTCTTTTATTTGCGGTCGAGTGTATGGATTGCCTGTGGAGCGAGGCGGGCCGTAAAACGCTGATGCAGGAGAAGCAATGAATCCGAGAGAAGAATTAGGAAGGCGTCGACCAGGAGATTAAATCATGAGTTCATCATAACAAAGTCAATATGTCCCCGGGGCCTGAGAGAAATCCATCCGCAGAACCGTGAGGGTATAGCGAAACCAAAACATCTCCGTGATACATAAAGATGGAGCGTATCGTTCACATTTATGATTGCTTCCCTAGATACCGTGTTCGAGGCTGCGTAACGGCTGGGAAGTGGGGGACGAGGGAAGTGGGGATGCCCTTACCTATCTGTTATCCTGCTGATCATCATCAGGTACATGACGAAGTGAACGATCCCATCCCAGTAGCACATCATAATGGCATAGGCTGAGCCCAGGTATGGCTCCCCCTAGAACACACACATCAAACATAGATCTAGTGATTATCGTTTGCTAGGCCTCTGGCTATGAAATGTCACCAAATGTCACATGTCCCTGTATAGTTTATGCATTATATGGATTTTTTTTTGGAAGGCTTAAGTTTGGGATTGAGTTTTCTTTCCAGGATGAAACGCATGATTATCTATTATACTATTTAAATAGTGCATTTTGTACTATTTGCATGTACACACATTTACATTTACATTCATATTTGGGGGCATTTAGGAGATACTTTTATCCAAAGCGACATACAAGTACATTTTTCAGAAGGGAAACATGCATGTACTGTATATACAGACACTTAACCTACCTGAATTGCTTCAATACATTTTGTCAGCTTCAATACATTTTGTCAGCTTCAATACATTTTGACTTACTGTTTTCTCATAGAATTCCATGAAACCAGAAACGACCCCATCTTGTTGCAAAGCACTTATTAGATCGATGACACACGTGAAACAGAAAACAGCAAACACTAGAAAGAAAGAACAAGATAAAAAAAAAAGTTTTTATATAAGGTCATTCATTTCATGGAAAGACTTTCACGGCCCATCACATCATAATCATACACAACTCCATTACATTTCTGGTACTTTGTCGGTCCTAGACTCCTTTGAAATCAGGTTGTATTTTCTTCTGATCCACAATCCCAAGCGGTTTTATTCAATTGGTTCTGGAGTTCAACCCTCGAATTCAAAACTTGCTAAGCAGCTACGTCTGTGGAACGAATGCCATTCAGTCGTCCTAATGACTGTGATTGAAAGCGCCACCCTATTCCATGTAATTACCCATTCTGCTCCGTCAGTCTATTATTTAAAAATAGAAAAGAACATTACACATGCCTGAACACTCAATTCCATAAAAACGTCTGAGAAAAACACAATTAGTTTAAAGACATCTTCAACCACGTATTTTCACCTGTCCGCTCTGGAAATGTTTTTCCCCCCCCTGGGACCCTCAATGCCTTTTTCTCTCTATAATTTGATATATTTCCTTTGAAACATTCCCCTCCATCCACTTGGTAATTAATTGTGGGTTGGTAGAGAAGTTTCTTTATCTTTTTGGGCAACCACAGTAACATATGAGAACAGATGTGAACGAGAGTGACTTTCCACTGCGTTGACACTACTGGGAACTTGGAGTACTAAAAGTTGCACTTGGAAGCAAACCAGTTTCTAAGAACAGAACAGACATTTTCAAATGTCCAAGGTCCAAGCAGATCCACATGTTATTTTGCAAGGGCAAGTTTAATAATGTCATATATCAGAACATGAATTATGCAAATTGCCTGATCTCCATATTTACACTTAATGAAAATGTAGAATATTCTCATAAACAATAAAATAGGGGTAATGTAATAAAATTGAAGAATGCCACTCATTGTAGAGTTCTGCTGCCCTAGTGCCACATGGGGGACATAACTAATACCAAGGCTCAAATCTTTTCACGACTTTTCTGTCATATCTGTCCTTCAGGCACATATACACATGGGCAGGATTATGTGTTCACACAGATACAAATCAACACAACGCTTATTGCATGGAAAGACATAAACACACACACATCTACTGTAATGGGAACTGTTTGGTGTGTAATCCTTTGGGGGGGGAGATATGTCTTGGCATCTAACAGGAGACTATGAGGGGGGGGGTATGGCTCCAGAAACACATCATACCCCTCTGGTGTCTGTGATATCACTGGCATTGTTTTGGTCGGTTTTTTATATACAATCAAATCAAATCAACTTTCTTCCATAATGAGATTATTGGGACAGGTTTGAGTGGGTATTGAGGACCTGACTACTGGGCTTCAAATTGCCAAAAAAAATGGTTGATGGAGGACTGCCAAATATGATGTCCTTTGGATGGCTTCCATTTGGATAATGTGGTAAAAGCCATTGTGTAGCTGTGCTATAAACGACCTGACTTTCTTAAATTACAATAAGCACCTCTCACCTCCAACATCTCTTAAACACGATGATTTAGTTTGTCTCGGAGTGCCAATGTGACTGTACTGCAGCATAAACTGTGAAGCATATGTCCCTCTGCTATATTACATATATTAACCAAAGGACTTAGTCAAGTGCCACCCATGCCACACAAATGCCAGAGTGGGTTTAGTTTTCCTCTGATCCTTGAACAGTGGAAGCAGCTTTAGGAATAACAAATGGTGACACAATGAGATCAATTCATGTTTTTAAATCCAACACAAGGTTCTGGGAAGGTTCTCGAAATCCTCTCTGCAAGTGTTGCAAGGATTTTAAATCCCAAGTTTCAAGCCCCTTCAGCAATGTTGGGAAACACAAGCATGTACATGAGGAATTACAATTCTATACGTTACCAAAGAATAAGACGTCTTTAGGTGGGTTGCCACGGGTTATGAGGAAGTAGAACAGAAATACGAGCACCAAAACAGCCATTCCTACCCCCAAGATCACATAGGGCCTGGGGCAGAAAACCAGAGTTATTCATTCAAATTTGGCAACTGAATATTTGAGGTCGAGCTAAATTATAAATTCCAGTAATCAACATTGTAAAGCTTTATTTCGATTGCTTTCAGTACATAGTTACCTGTCGATTATTAACAAGCTTATTGTTGATTTTCACAATGTTGTGCTTGCATCTTAACCCATTTAGGGTGATGTATGCAAGATTTGAGAGTGGTGAAAAGAGAAAGAGCA